>NC_056729.1:406166379-406276379 GCF_019279795.1 Protopterus annectens | reverse complement strand
AGATGCAACTATTTAGCCAAACTGGAGGCTGAGCTCTCTCATCTCAAAACTGGTGTAACCAGTCAGGAGGAGAAGGTAACCTCACACAACACAATTCCAGTATCACATAGTCCCACCACATCAGCGAACCAAACACATAAATACACAAAAACATACTCGGAGGCTCTAAATAAAAATCTACCTAAGCAACAGAGACCTCCAAAGCAGACATCCAAGCAAACGCTACCTCAAAACAAAACACACAACACATAGCCCACAAAGTCAGTGTGCCAAGCAGCCACAGCCCTTAAGGCTGAATAACACACCTGATACTCTTGTAATAGGTGACTCTATTGTCAGACACACTGACGTCCCGCTCACCAGGCTGAATAAAGAGAAGGTCATGGTGAGCTGCCTGTCGGTGCTAGGATCTGCCACATAACGCAAGCACTCAGGTCACTCCAAAGCAAATACAAATATGACTCAGTCATTGTACATGCTGGTGTGAATGACCTGAGACGTACCTCCCTGGACTACATGAAAAGAGACATAGAGGAGCTCTCTGATCATGTAGCCCAGGCTGGTATGACCCTGACCTTGAGCAGTATCTTACCCTCACCTAGAATGATGCCACAGTACAAAGACAAAATGATCGATTTTAACAATTGGCTAAAATTTTGGTGTCATTCAAAGGGGATCCAGTGTCTGTCAGCCTGGGATGACATGCTCGACAAGCCACGTTGCTTCACTAGGGATGGCTTGCACCTGTCACCACTGGGCTTTCGGATATTGGCAAACACTCTTGCCACCCCCATAGTGCCTTTTTTAGGCAAGGCTCAAAAGTCAAACCCACCCCCATAGACAGCACAAGGAACAAGAAACTAAGGGTAATGCTGCTAAATGCCAGAAGTCTTAACCTCAAGATGCATGCACTCGAAGCTCTCCTCAGTATGGAGAACATCGATATCTGTGCAGTGACAGAAACCTGGTTCAAGGCTCCAGAGAGCACCCCAGCACTACCAGGCTATACCTCATATCATGCTTTTCGGCCCCAAAACCCGCACCGAACCACAAAAGGAGGGGGAGTTTCCATATTTATCAAGGATATCCACACCACCAGGTTAGTGGCATTGCACGAAGTATCGGAGACCATCCATGTGCAACTAACAGTGGGCAAGACTGCTTTTCAGTTTATAGCATCCTACAGACCACCCTCTCAAAGTCAGGAATCCCACTCGGCTTTCCTGAAAACATTGGAGAATATGAAGATCTCTCCGAACACCATTATATTGGGTGACTTCAACTACCCAAACATTGACTTGGAGCACTACTCAAGCCCCAGCACCTTAGCCCAAAGGTTCCTGGAAATTATAAACTCATATGCTGTAGAACAACTAGTCACCACTCCCACAAGAGGAGACAACATATTAGACCTTATCATTACCAACATGGGGACTCTATGCTCCACACCAGAAGTATATCCCTCATTGGTAAGATCAGACCATAAATTAATTTCACTGGATGTCCACATCCCGACCCCACCCCCAGCCCAGAAAACCACAGTGAAAAACTTCTCAAAAGCGAACTTCTCACTTCTCAAAACTGAAGTGGAATCCTTCAAGGCCCCAGGGCCAGTGGTAACTACGGCCCAAACTGCAGAATCCTATATAAACGCATTCTATGGACATCTCCAGGAATGCATGGATCATGCTATCCCAAACAAAACCAAGACCCAATCATCCAAAGGTAGGCGTCCAGTCTGGTGGACCCCTGCCATAAATAAACTACACAACAGAAGGAGGAAGCTACTACATGATAGAGCAAAATCCCTAATAGGGAAGGCATCTCTGATCAGTACTAGCAAAAAATTACGATCCCCTCATAAAATCCTCCAAGGCCAGCTTCGAGAGAAAAATTGCACAGGACACCAAAGACAATCATAAGGCTTTTTTCAGTTATGTTAGAAACGTGGGATGCAACTCCCAGACTTGTTCTGAGTTGATTCTAAACGACAAAAAATACACTGAACCCACAGACATCGCCAATATCCTTGCAGACAGGTTCAGTGCAAACTTCTCCACCCCCCCCCAAAAGAGCAAGTATCTATCCCGGCAGAGGGCTGCCTCCCAAACATCTCTGATGCTCAGGTGAAGGCTGCCCTCTCCAAAGCAAAAACACTGCTTCCATGGGACCAGATGGTGTCCCAGGTTGCGTCCTACATGAACTCCAAGAGGAACTAATCCCTCAAATAAAACAGCTATACAATCTCAGCCTCACTACAGGATATGTGCCCACAGAATGGCGTACAGCAACAGTGGTCCCACTCCACAAAGGTGGAGCCTCTACGGACCCTGGAAACTATCGCCCCATAAGCCTGACTAGCTTAGTCTGCAAAGCTATGGAGAGGATCATCATGGAGCTCATAAACAAAGACATTGGGGACCTACAGACACTAGGTCCTACCCAGTTCAGCTTTGTCAAGAGCAGATCCTGCCTTTTGAACCTGGTTGACTTCTTCGAAACAGTCACCAAAGCCATAGATGAAGGGAAGGTAGTCCACACAGCCTATCTGGACCTTGCAAAGGCATTTGACACAATACCCGACTCGGGCATCATAGATAAGCTATCCAGCTTAAATATAAACCCCTATGTCACAAGATGGGTCACAAACTGGCTCAAAGACAGAACCCACAGAGTGAGAGTTGCTGGAGCCATGTCAGACTCGAAACCGGTCACAAGTGGCGTCCCACAGGGTTCTGTCCTGGGACCACTCTTGTTCGGTATATACTTTTCCGAGATACAGGCAAACATGGGAGGGCTATGGCTCACCAAGTTCGCAGACGACTGCAAACTGGGCACCATAATCAACTCTCCAGCTGACACAAACATCCTTCAAAAAGGTCTCACAGAGACAGATAACTGGTGCCAGCGCCATGGTTTAAAGCTAAATGCCAAAAATGTATAGTCATACCCTTTGGCAAAAACAATGTGCCCACAAATTACCACATAGGCAGAAACCCATTAAGTACAGAGAAAGTTATTAGGGACCTGGGAACCCAAGTTGATAGCAATCTCTCCTTTGAAAACCACATTGCCAAAGTGGTTAGAAAGACCTTCTACATAGCCCACCTCATCACGAAGGGTTTCACATCTAGATCAAGAGAGGTAATCGTGCCCCTTTATTCATCCCTCATCAGGCCCATCATAGAATACAATGCCCCTTTTGGGATGTACCTTACCCGACACCTGCAGCAATTAGAAAGACCCCAAAAGTATCTCACCAAGAGGATATCAAGGGTCTCAAACAGATGCAATATGCTGCTCGGTTAAAAAAACTCCAGCTCTACTCAGTTGCATACCGCTTACTTCGAGGCGATCTATGCCTGACATACAAAGCTATGTCAAATCCAGAAATAATGGACATGCTCCATCTCAGTAAATCTAAATCCCTTAGAGCCACACGCCCGAGGGACTTGAACCTCAGCACAGAAATAAATAGAACTTGCTGGAGGGACAGGTTCATAACCCAAAGGCTCCCTTCGCTCTGGAATAGAATTCAAGTTCATGTAAGGCAGAGCACCTCACTGAATCTCTTTAAGAAGAATCTCGATAGGTGGATGGGGGATCATAGGTTTGTCCCAGGGATTACTCCCGTGTCACTATTAGACAGAGGCACAGTAAACTAAACCTTAAAAAGGGCACAGTATACTCAAATCAAGGGGTGGCGTAAGCCATACAGAATCGGGCTAGGCTTATAATTGCCCCAGGGCAGATAGCCTAGTATGAACCTATGAACCTATGAACCTATGAACACCATGTGTCTGCTGAAAATGTGAAAGCAGCCAAGACCTTGATTAGTAAAGATTTAAACCTACCTGCAGAAAGAGTTGATCCTGACAAAACTATGGCAATAGGGCAAAGTATTAAAAGATGCAATTAGTAGAGTGTTTGTGGAAAATGATTATTCACTGTATACCAGGCAGAAGAGAAAAAAAAATATTCCAGTAATTAGGGAGTGTTGAGGTCCTGCAGAATCAGTCACTTTTTGATGAAGCCAGGAAACAAACACAAACTAAAGCTCCAAAAACATGAAAGGTGACAGACTGTCCAGAACACAATTATACATTTATTTTAAGTATTAAAACATACCATTAAGCCCTTTTGTCATCCAATCACAACTTCATCAGATTCTGATGAAGTCGGGTTTGGATGACGAAAGCGCTTAATGGTGTGTTTTGATACTTAAAATAAATGTGGATTTGTGTTCTGGGCAGCATGTTGCCTTTTATATTTTTTGATGCAGAACAGACTAAGGAGGAAATGCAAAAATTTGTCCAACAAAAAACAAGCAATCAAGCAGAAGGGGACTCTACTTCTCATTCTTTGGATAATAAAGCAAATGGACAGACTTTGAAACAGCAGAAAAGGTTTCACTGGCAAAGAAAAATGCTTGAAAGGCAGAGAAAAGCACAGGAATTGACACTGGTGTTCTCAACCTACCCATTAAAAAGACAGGAATTTAAGGAATGGGTAGTGGAATTCATGCAGGAATTATTAGGGAAGATAGAAATTATTCCAGAAGTTATAGCTAGTGAGTGAGATAAAATGAAAGTGGAGTTTAAAAATAGGGTAGAAATAAAAGAAAAAGATCTTGTTAAGAAGTAGTAAGAATTATTTAGAAGGGCTGAAAAAGGTTAAAGTATTACAAAATAAGGGAATCTCACAGAACAAGAAAAGGCAAAATTGCAGAGTGCTAGATAAAAAATAGGGGAACACTTGAATAATATGCATGAGTTTAGAAAGATTGCTGTAAAGCAACTGTTTTTCATAATAACTTCAGAGCACAAAAACTTTTGGCACAATGACTTCGGCAACAGAAAGTAGAAAGGGTTGTTGCTAAACTTAAGAGGCCTATAACAAGAAAAATAACCCATGATCCTGTGGAGGTATTAGAGATATTTTGAAAATTTTATGAAAATGTTTATAAAGCAGGGATGTGGGGAAATCAAGAAAAAGCACAAATGGAAATATTTATGGAAGACTTAAATATGCAAAGGTTTCTGAAGAGGTCTCCGGTGGGAGACGAAAGCGCTAAATCAGTTCTTTTAAACTGTCCTTTGCCAACTATAATAAAAGAATTTCTTTCGTGGAGCTATTGGTGGTGATTATTCAAGAACTATTTTACCTGGTGGAGCTACTGGTGGTGATTATTACTGAAATGAACTATTTATTGGGGAAGACAGCCTTTATTGCAACTGAACCAATTTTTTGGTTACAAGTATTTCGTACTTTGAAGTGGTTCAAGATTATATATTCCCTGTTCTGAAAGAGGGATGAGCCTCCTTGAAATTGATTATTTTTATAGATCTGCAATCGTGGGACTCCACACATATCTGCTGACCTCACAAGACCCAAATGTAGTGAAAGTTTTGAAAACATGAGAATAAATCTAAGATGACTTCTCTGCTTAATCTAGCAGAAGCATACTGGCATCAAGCAGGAATGGAAATAAAAGCAGAAGTAGATAAAAATCAGGCAGCAACTGAATGTGCCAAAAAACAAAAGAAAGAATATAAGGTGAAGGATCAAATGAGATGCAAGAAATGTGGAAAAAGTATAAATATAGTTGCAAGTATAGAAAACTTCTGGAAGAACCTCATGTTACTCCGGAACTAATGCAGGAATGGTTAAGGAGAGGCAAATTCAAACCAAGAGGTAAAAGGTTAATACTGGCAGCCCAAGATAGTGGTTTAAAAAGTCCATTGAACATGTAGGAGAAACAGACAAATGTAGATTTTGCAAAACCAAATTGGAAACAGTTGCACACCTTGCTGCTGGTTGCATCACCCCCTTATACTATTCTGGCATGTCGAGTGGTATATTACTGACGTCCTCTCCAGTTCAGCTGGTTAATCTGGGAATCCTGAGACAATGTTACAATTGTCTCATGTACACAGACAACCCTCTCCTCCTCCCAACAAACACAAACACATGTGAGAGATGCAACTATATAGCCAAACTGGAGGCTGAACTCTCTCAACACAGGACTAGCAAGACCAGACAGGAGGAGAAGGTAACCACACACACAACAAACCCAGTCTCACATAAACCAACCACAACTGCAAACCAAACACATAGTAACACAAAGACATACTCGGAGGCTCTAATAAAAAACTTACCAAAACAACAGAGGCTCCCAAAGCAGACATCCAAGAAAACACCACCTCAAAACTCTGCACAAGCAACACATAGTACACAAAGTCAGTGTGCCAAACAATCACAGCCCTTAAGGCGAAACATCATGCCTGATACACTAGTAATAGGTGACTCTATAGTCAGACACACTGACATCCCGCTTACCAGGCTGAACAAAGAAAGGTTAATGGTGAGCTGCCTGTCGGGATCTAGGATCCGCCACATAACACAAGCACTCAGGTCACTCCAAAGCAAGTACAAATATGACTCCGTCATTGTCCATGCCAGCATGAATGACCTGAGACGTACCTCCTTGGACTACATGAAAAGAGACATAGAGGAGCACTCTGATTATGTAGCCCAGGCCGGTATGACCCTGACCCTGAGCAGCATCTTGCCCTCACCAAGAATGATGCCACAATACAAAGACAAGATGATCAGCTTTAATAATTGGCTCAATTACTGGTGTCATTTTAGGGGGATCCAATATCTGTCTGCTTGGGATGACATGCTGGACAAGCCACGCTGCTTCGCAAGGGACGGCTTGCACCTGTCACCACTGGGCTTCTGGATATTGGCTAAGGCTCTTGCCACCCCCATAGTGCCTTTTTTAGGCAAGGCTCAAAAGACAAACCCACCACCTTAGAAAACAATAAAGGAAAAAATCTAAGGGTAATGCTGCTCAACACCAGAAGTCTAAATCTCAAGATGCAGGCTCTCGAAGCACTCCTCAGTATGGAGAGCATCGATGTCTGTGCAGTAACTGAAACCTGGTTCAAGGCTCCTAAGAGCACCCCATCCCTACCAGGTTATACCTCGTATCATGCATTTCAGCCCCAAAACCTGGGCCGAACCACAAAAGGAGGGGGAGTGTCCATATTCATTAAAGACACCCACACCTCCAGGTTAGTGGCAATGCACGAAGCATCGGAGACCATCCATGTGCAACTAACCGTAGGCAAAACTGCTATACAACTTGTAGCATGCTACAGACCACCCTCGCAATCTCAGGAACTCCATTCAGCCTTCCTGAAGACACTGGAGGATATGAATGTCTCACCAAATACCATCATATTGGGAGACTTCAACTACCCAAACATAGACTGGGTGCATTACTCAAGCCCCAACATCCTAGCCCAAAGGTTCCTGGAATTCATCAACTCAAATGTGATGGAACAACTAGTCACCTCCCCCACAAGGGGAAATAATATACTTGACCTGATCATCACAAACATGGGGACAAAATGCTCAACACCCGATGTATACCCCTCACTAGTGAGATCAGACCATAAACTAATAACCCTAGGTATTCATATCCCACCTCCACCCCCAGCACAAAAGACCACAGTGAGAAACTTCTCAAAAGCTGACTTTACACTCCTTAGGACTGAAATGGTATCCATCAAGCCCCCTGGGCCAGTGGAAACCACATCCCACACTGCTGAATCCTTCACAAATGCTTTCTACGGGCATCTCCAAGAATGCATGGATCATGCAATCCCAAATAAAACCAAGACCCTTTCCACCAAAGGCAGGCATCCTATCTGGTGGACCCCAGCCATAAACAAACTTTATAACAAGAGAAGGAAGCTACTGCAAGACAGAGCAAAATCCCATAAAGGGAAGGCATCCCTGATCAGCACTAGCAAAAAACTACATTCGCTAATAAAATCATCAAAGGCCAACTTCGAGAGAAAAATCGCTAAGGACACTAAAGATAATCGCAAGGCCTTCTTTAGTTATGTTAGAAACCTGGGCGCAAACCCTCAGATATGCACAGAGTTAGTTCATAACGGCAAAAAATACACTGAACCCACAGATATTGCCAACATACTGGCAGACAGGTTCAGTGCAAATTTCTCCCCTCCCTCTCCCCCAAAAGACGAAATAAATATCTCAGCTGAATGCAACCTCCCTGTAATCTCAGATGTCCAGGTGAGAGCTGCCCACAGCAAAGCTAAAAATACAGCATCCATGGGACCTGACAGTGTCCCGGGTTGCGTGCTACGTGAACTCCTAGAGGAGCTAAACCCGCACATAAGAACGCTGTTTAATCTTAGCCTTGATACAGGATACATCCCTGAACACTGGCGTACAGCTACAGTGGTCCCACTCCACAAAGGTGGTACCTCTACAGACCCTGGAAACTACCGCCCCATAAGCTTGACCAGCCTGGTCTGCAAAGCTATGGAAAGGATCATTATGGAACTCATAAACAAAGACATCGAGGACCTACAGACAATTGACCCTACCCAGTTCGGCTTTGTAAAAGGCAGATCCTGTCCTTTAAACCTGGTGGACTTTTTTGAAACAGTCACTAGAGCCATCGATGAAGGCAAAGCAGTTCATACAGCCTACCTGGATCTGGCAAAAGCCTTCGACACAATACCCCACTCAGGCATCATAGACAAGCTCAACAGCTATATATGTAAACCTGTTTCTCACAAGATGGGTTGCAAACTGGCTAAAGGACAGAACCCACAAAGTCAGAATAGCTGGAGCTATGTCAGACTCTAAGCCAGTCACAAGTGGAGTCCCACAGGGCTCTGTCTTGGGACCCCTCTTGTTCGGCATTTATTTCTCAGATGTGCAGGCAAACATAGGGGGGTTGTGGCTGACAAAGTTCGCAGACGACTGCAAACTAGGCGCCATAGTCGACACACCAGCTGACACATGCATCCTCCAGAAGGGCCTCACAGAAACAGATGACTGGTGCCAGAGTCATGGCCTTAAACTAAATGCCAAAAAATGTATAGTCATCCCCTTTGGAAAAAACAAAGTACCCACAAATTACCACATAGGTGGCAATCCATTAAGTACGGAAAAAGTAATCAGAGACTTGGGGACCCAAGTTGACAGTGACCTCTCATTTGACACCCACGTCGCCAAAGTGGTTAGAAAGACCTTCTACCTTGCCCACCTTATCATGAAGGGATTCACATCCAGATCAAAGGATGTCATTGTACCCTTATATTCCTCCCTTATCAGGCCTATGATTGAGTACAATGCCCCATTTGGTATGTATCTCACCCGGCACCTGCAGCAGCTGGAGAGACCCCAAAAGTACCTTACCAAGAGGATCAAGGGTCTCCAGCATATGTCATATGCTGCCAGACTGAAAAAGCTCCAGCTCTATTCAGTAGCATACCGCCTGTTCAGAGGTGATCTGTGCCTTATGTACAAGGCCATGTCCAATTCAGAATTAATGGACATGCTCCACCTCAAAAAATCCAAATCCATCAGAGCCACGAGAGCTAAAGATCTAAACCTCAGCACAAATATGAATAGGACATGCTGGAGGGACAGATTCATAACCCAGAGGCTTCCCGCACTCTGGAACAGGATACCTGTCCATGTTAAGCAGAGCCCCTCACTGACTCTCTTCAAGAGAAATCTGGATGAATGGATGGGTGATCGTAGGTTTACCCCAGGGATCATCTCTGTGTCATTGCTAGATAGAGGCACAGTAAACTAAATTTAATTTAAATTGTACACTTTTGTATCATTACATGGGGTGGCGAAAGCCACATACACTTTGGCTAGGCTTATAAATGCCCTAGGGCAGATAGCCTAGTACTATACTATGAAACTATGAAACTATGAAATATAATAATGGCAGAAGGACTGTATACTGAAAGGCATAATAATGTGGCAGGACTGTTGCACCGGGGATTGTGCAAACATTATGGTATTGAAGTGGCTGAAAAACACTGGAAACATGAGCCAGAAAGCATCATAGAAAATGAAGAAGTCTACATCACATGGGATCATTCATTACCAACAGTTCAAAAGATAGATGCTAGAAAACCAGATACAGTGGTCCAGAAAAAGAAGACAAAAGTAGCATTGATCATTGAAATTGCCACACCCAGTAACTACAGTGTCCTGCATACAAAGAGACACAAAGTCATAAAATATCAGGATTTGCAGGCAGAAACGAATGCAATGTGGAAGAAAGATACCCAGACAAGAAGAGCCTGCAATCATGTTTAGATATGTTACCAATACATGTAACCCCATATGAATTGCAGGAGGAGTCATTACTGGGCACATTGTGGGTGCTGCGAAGAGCACTACTGGCTGACACCAAAGACTGAAATAATGCTAATTTCATGAACTTTAATTGCACTTTGACTTAGGAATGGGGTCCATTCCCATCATGGTATTAGAAACCCAAAAGACTCGGAGAAATAAAAAAAAGAAATATTATATTCATAAAGCAGCAGAAAGTATGCTAGGAACTAAGCCAACACAGGTATAGAGAAACAAGATTCTGCCAATAGGGATGACTTCAATTAGGTATACAAACAACAGACAAGAGAATTCTGACATTTACTGGAGAAAGATGGAAAAGGGACCAATCTATTGGGAATAAATGGTTAGAGAAGGAATGGTAATAGAATGGGAAGAGGCCAAAAAGGAAGAAGGCATTTGGATTGCAGGCTAGTGATTGCCTTCCTTATTTGGGCTTGATATCAGAGTATAGAAAAGGATAAAGGGATAGAACAATCCAAAATGAAAAACCTGCACTGGTTAATAACTGAATCTAGAACAGATGTTACTGTTAAAAAGGGATACTTAGTAGGGCATATAAAAGATTGCACAATAACTGTAGGAATTAATTAGATGAGGTCAGAAAAGATTGCGAAAAGAGATTAGAAATGCAACTGACAAAGAAACAATGGGAGAACATATGTATGGCTCCCAGATAGCCAATAAAAATTTATAAGATTTAGGATTTTTACCAGAGAATGTTTGCATCAATACTGTTATACCCCAAGTAGTCTCCAAACAGAAGGCAGGAATTGAATCATTTATGCAGTGTTGCATATATTGTGGCTCATGTCTGTTATTATATATGATATAAAGTTTGTAAATGTGAACTTGTTAATATGATTTGATTACTTTTATATAAATGTAAGTTTGCCTGTGCCACAAGTGATGGGTATTTTAAATTGTACTCTGAATGGTATACACTTAGTGTAGGCATTAATGAATCCCAGTGTGTGTGTGTGTGTGTGTGTGTGTGTGTGTGTGTGTGTGTGTGTGTGTGTGTGTGCATATATGTATGATAGATATGTGGGTATTTGTGTGCGTTTATTAAATGTGTATGTATATGTTGTTGTGTCTTTCGGCTTTTCCCGGTTAGGGGTCGCCACAGTGGAACTCCGATCCGCTAATGATTGGCAGTAGATTTTTACATGCCGAGTTGCCGGTTCTGATGCACAACCTTCAACGAAGGTACGCCTATTCATGCATGTCTCCACACAGAATACGCTCTAGCTGAGAATCGAACAGGGCAACGTCTTACTGTGAGGTGACAACGCTACCGCAGCACCAATAGCATCATTATCATCAGCCCCCTTTTTCCATTTTTCTACCTGGGGTTGAGGTATTGTGTCAGCTGTCACCTTGTCTCTCAGTTTCAGTGCCACTCTCTTACCCTGACTGCTGTAGGTCATCTGTCATGCAATTTGTTAGAAAAATATGTACTTAAACATATATGAAGTGCTAGTTTAAAAGCAAATAGTATGTAATGCATTTTATTCTATTTTACAATATGGCAGTAAGAATGATCTTACATGTAATTGCTTGAAGCTTTGGAGCTGCAGTGTGATTGAACTCTGACCCTGGCAGTAGCCAGCTCAGCAAGCTTATGTTTTTCACTAATGATTATCTGCTGGGTCAGGAAGAAGCATATATTTTCCTTCCTCTGAGATAGTCGGCCTTGTGAATATTATCAGCACAGCTGCTAGAAGTTAATGTTGCAAGAAGGAACAAAGGAACGTATTAAGAACCAAACTGACTATTGTATTCGAGCAGGACTGAAACCTTGAAAGAGCAACATTTACAGAAAGACATTATAACTGACCAGGTGCCTTGCAAGGCTGTATTATTCTCATGGGAAAGTTTTTAAAAAGTATAACCTCAGCACTTTCTTATGAATAGAATATTGTAGACTATAGTGATGTAAGTGCCCTGTGACTGACCATGTCAGTAAGGTGGGCAAAGCTGATTGTAAATACTATAAAATGTTGAATACTTCCTGAATGTAATTAGTCAAAATTCTATACTTGTATAGTCTTTTGCCTCCTGGTGTACACTAGTAAAACATTTTGAACTTGAACCTCCTGTATTATTGACTGTTATTTAAGAAAAACCTGATGATTTTACAGTCTGTTTTAATAATTTTGCTGACATTTTGGTCCTTCTTAGCCGGAATTCCCTTGGTAAGCTACAGATCAGAATACAACGGTGGTGGAGAAGCTGCGCAGGAGAAGTTACCAAAGCACGGTTCTTCTTGAAGTGAAAAGACCTCTGACTAAATTGTAGTGTGTAAAGAGGCTGGCCACTTTCTGATCTGTGGCTGAAGAGCGGAAAACTGGCCCCCAAGAAGAAAACGTGCAGTCATAAACGGGAGGCTCAGGTAGGAAGAATTTCCCTCTTTGCTTTTGTTTTAGATCAGGGACCAGGCTACAGTATAATGTTACTAAGATTTGTTTTAACAGATCAGGAACGAATTGCAGTACTGTATATTTGATCATAGATCAGGAAAACAGAATAAAGTAGACAGTCATTCTAGACAGGACTGAACAGAGGGAAGAAGATACCACATGGTAAGAAAAGGGTTACGTAACAGTCTTTTTAAGACATGGGAAATCAGTGCACTAAAAAATCGCGAGACCCGCCCCTAACTGATGACGCGAAATATATGCAATTGCAACGAGCAGATAATATAAGATACTATACAAAATGGGTTAAGTACGAATTTGACGGTAAATTAAACAAAATTTCGTTAGTTAAACTTTTAAAACAGTTAAAATCTGACGCAGAAAGTCAGGCAAAAAAACAACGACAGTTAGGCATTCCTCAGGCACATAGGTGGATTGAGGAAGTGAACCGAAGGGAACAGAAGATTAAAAATACAAAAGCATTATTTTTAGACAAAGAGGATAATAATACAGTAATAGCGACGGCCCCTCCCCCTCCGCCCCCTCAGATACCTTTTTCAGGATATGAAGCAGGAGGACAGGCCAGTCCTCCTCCACGATATCCTGAGATTGCAGGGGCTTTGAAACAACCATTCATAAGAGAACCTATTGAAACTAGATCCCGAACACGTAAAACACTTAGGGATACAGATTTATATCAAATAGGGAGAGATTCACTAGAAGAAAGTGAAGAAATCTGTCCACTAATCGAAGTACCGAACCCTCAGGCAGGACAGGAAGGACAGGACCCAACTCTCCTAGTGTATAGACCATGGACACCGGAAGATATCCGGAAAGCTACAGAGGGAATCCCTCATCCAAAAATTAATCATGAGAAGTTTATACAAGATTTACAAGGTATGAGACTAAGTTACCACTTAAATGGGGAAGAAGTGGAGAAGGTAGTTAGACAAATTATAGGTCCAGACTGGCACATGATTTGTGACACCTGAACGCCAGGACGGACAGCTCAAGCCACTCCTACATAGTGACGAGAGCTAGATACCAGAGTGAAAGGTCTTACAGACCGAATCTCTGAAAAATGGAAACCTAGAGCAGATTGGACTTGTATTAATCAATGCATACAACAAGATAATGAAACTGTAGATGGATACTATGGTAGATTATTGGAATGTTTTAATAACCATAGTGGTATGCCTATTCCTGAGAATCAGAAGAATGATAGTTCATATGAACAGCAGTTGATAAATGCATTTTGAAAGGTTGTATTGCCCCTATTAGTAGCTTTATTACAAAACATATGATAGATCACCGAGCAGTAGGCTACAAGCCCTACTAGAGTATGCTAGGCATGCTGAAAGACATTTTAATAGTAAAAAGAAGAAGAAAATGCAAGTCTTCACAGCTGAAGACGGAGCAGAAGTCTTTGTAGTACAGTCAAATAAAAAGGGTAAGAGAAATGCTCAGGGTAATAAATACTCTGGCAAAACCTCAGAGGATTTAGAAGAAAGAAAAAGGAAAGGTGAGTGCTTTAAGTGTGGCAAAAGAGGACATTTGGCGAGGGATTGCAGGTCAAATAAAAAGATGACTACCGAAGAAAAAGATAAAGGTGATGAGGATTGACTATATGATAGTGATAACAATCAGAACTCATCAGGAAAGGTTAATAGACAAAAAGAAAATGTAAATGTGGTAGAAGGGATAGAGGAAGTCCAAACAGATGCAGAGGATAATGAAAGTGAAGTTTTAGACTTAGCATTATTGAGCTTGGAGCTCTATTTGGCAGACACAAAACCGGAAGTTACACTTCTAGTGGAAGGAAGGGAAGTGAAATTCTTGTGTGACTCAGGAGTGTCACGAACTTTGATACACCCTTCAAAGTTGCCAGAACACTCTGAATCACCTGACTATATATTAGTGAAAGCAGCAAATGGACAGCTATATAGGGAACCACTCTCCCATGATATAGCAATAACTGACCCTGTTTCAGGTATGACCCAGAAAAGTAAAATAGTGGTTTCTGCAAAATGTCCAGTAAACATACTGGGGAGAGACCTTATGCAGATTTTTGGAATAGCAGTAGTTCCTACCATGCAGGGTATGGAGGCACAGAGACAAATGGATACTTTTGTAGTGCGATCGGAGGGCGAAGCCTATTATTGGTACAGCCAGGACTTAGTTACGACTGGTCCAGGGGCAGTGACCAAAGAACTGATGAACGTAGCCATCAGTAAGGTATCCTCCCTTAACACTGATCAGCAGCATTTGTTACATTGTACTCTATACTACTGTAACACACCAGGACCTGATAAGGAATATGAGCAAGAATTGTTCAGAAATTCAGCTAATAGACTAGTATTGTGAACCTTATATTGGGATACTGAGGGTAACAGTGTAGCAAGTTGTTCACTGCCTCAGGAATTCATGAAATTGTACAAATCCAACAGACTGCCACATGTCAGTTTAACAAAACATAAAAACGTGAGATGGGCAGATTTGGGTGAAAAAGTAACAAGATGGGAAAAACAAACTGATTTAGAATTATCAGAACAGGGTGTACAAAAACAAAAATTGAATTGGTTAACACAAGCACGTCCAGCTGTACACTTACAACATAGTGAGGACAGCTGATTAGCATTTTTGCTAGAGGAAGAAGAAAAAGCCTTGTTTGATGTACCAAGCATTCTTTGGTCAACAGGGAAATCAGATGTGGGACTTATTCGGACAGCAGGTCCAGTAACCATTACACCGAAATCAGCCTTTAGACCACAAAAAAGACAATACCCCTTGAGGAAGGATGCAGAGCAGGGAATTAAGCCTATAATAGCAGCATTACTCAAGGAAGGAATACTGGTAGAATCTTTGGATTCACCATGTAATACCCCTCTATTCCCTGTTAAAAAAGCAAATGGGGAATGGCAGATGGTACAGGATTTACAAGCTGTAAATGATGCAATAATACCTAGAGCACCTACGGTGCCAGACCCACACACTTTATTAAACGACTTAAAGCCACAACAAAAATATTTTACTGTAGTAGATATAAGTAACACCTTCTTTTCAATACCTATACATCCTGATAGCCAGTATTGGTTTGCCTTTACATTTCAGGGTAAAAGATATACTTATACTCGGCTACCACAGGGATATTGTGAAAGTCCAACGATATTTGCACAAGAGATGGCTAGCAACCTGGCGGGATTTACTCCACCAGAGGGCAGTCAGATACTACTTTATGTAGATGACATCCTGTTAGCAGCCCCTACCCAGCAGCAGTGTAGGGAAGATACAATCGCATTGTTGAAATTTTTAGCACAACAGGGACATAAAGTAAACAAGAACAAATTACAACTTTGGAGAAAACAGGTTATATACCTGGGGTATGTAATATCCAAGGAAGGTAGAATACTAGATGAGGGTAGAAAAACAGCAATTTTACAGGCACCCAAACCAACTACCAAGAAGGAAATGATGTCCTTCTTGGGAACGACTAATTTTTGTCGAAGTTGGATACCGAATTATGCCTTGGAATCGGCTCCATTGGCTGATTTAATATTTAAAACACCAATGTCAGCACAAGATGTATTGCAATGGACACCTGAAGCAGAAACAGCTTTCTGCAGACTAAAACAATCGATAGCTTCATCATTAGTTTTAGGACTCCCTAATTACCACAAAAGATTTTTTGAAACTGTAGATTGTAAACAGGGATATATGACGTCAGTTTTGACGCAACAGCATGGAAGTAAGCAACGCCCCATAGCTTACTATTCATCACAGTTAGACCCAGTGGCACGGTCTTTGCCACATTGTGTACAAGCAGTAGTCGCAGCTGCAATGGCAGTATAGGCTTCAGCCTCAGTGGTGTTATTCCACCCTCTCACTTTGAGAGTGCCTCATGCAGTCGCAATAATTTTACTACAAGAAAAAATAGCATACCTGTCTCCTGCTAGGCATCTTTCTTGTATGACCATATTGCTGAGCCAACCTCATATGGCAATTGAACGTTGTACAACATTAAACCCATCAACGTTACTTCCAACCCCTGTGGATGGCACACCACACAGTTGCCTGCAGAAAATTGAGCAAATAACTTTGCCTAGACAAGATCCTACTGATATACCTTTGGATGATGCTGAAGTAACATTTTATGTGGACGGCTCATGCAGAAAGGGTCCTACAGGGAAGAATCTAGTAGGGTATGCAGTAGTCACAGATACAAACATTTTAGAAGCACAACCACTGCAGCATAACTTGTCTGCTCAAGCAGCAGAACTGATAGCCTTAACACGAGCTTGCACTCTAGCAAGAAACAAATGTGTAAACATATATACTGATAGTCAGTATGCCTTTTCTACAGTGCATGTTTTTGCACAGCAATGGAAGAACAGGGAATGATAACATCCACTGGAAAACCAATTAATCATGCGCAACTTATTTTGAATTTATTGGATTCCATCCAATTACCTACCAAAGTAGCTATTTGTAAATGTGTAGCTCATACGAAACAACAGGATCTGATTTCAAAAGGTAATGCACGAGCTGATGCAGCTGCTAAGCAAGCAGCTTCAGACTCGGAAACTTTACTTTTGAACGAGGAATTACAACCATCTGAGATTTTAGATTTAGAAATGTTAAAAACAATGCAGACATTAACTACGAAAGCAGAAAAACAAAAATTGGAAAGACGAGGTGCGATCCTCGAAAACGGACTGTACATCTCCAAAGAAAAAAAAACAGTATTGCCATCTAACGTATTTAGATATGCAGCTTTGATGAGCCATGGGCAGAGCCATGTCTCAACAGGGGGGATGGTACAGTTAGTAAATAGAATATTCCAAACATAGGGGTTTACGAATTACACACAAAAAGTTTGTGCAGCATGTCACATTTGTAATAAACATCATGCACAAGGAGCATTCAAACCCAAGCAAGGGAGTTTTCCTACACCACCATATCCGTTCCATACTATTTGTATGGATTTCATAGAATTGAATAAATGTGAAGGGAAAAAATACTGCTTAGTGATTATAGATATGTTTTCAAAATGGGTGGAAGCCTTTCCAACTAGAAATCCGGATGCAGCAACAGTGGCAAAGGCCCTGGTAAAAGAAATAATTCCTAGATTTGGCATACCGGAAAGAATCTATAGTGACAATGGGACACACTTTGTCAATCAGACAATCCAACAACTTGGGAAATTCTTTGGAATCTCCTTGAAAAATCATTGTGCTTACCACCCCCAGTCTGCAGGACTGGTGGAGAGATATAATGGGATTTTGAAAAATAAGTTAAGGAGGTTGATAAGTGAGACTCAGAAGAATTGGATTTGCTGTTTGCCTTTAGCATTGCTGAGCATGAGAACAGTTCCAAATGTAAAGGGCTTGACCCCCTTTGAAATAATATTTGGGAGGGCATATTATGGGCCATTGATGAGGGAAAGGCAGTCCATACAGCCTACCTTGACCTTGCAAAGGCTTTTGACACAATACCCCACTCAGGTATTGTAGAAAAACTTACCAGCTTAAATGTAAACCCATATGTCACAAGATGGGTTGCAAACTGGCTTAAGGACAGAACCCACAGGGTTAGAGTTGCTGGCGCTATGTCAGACTCCAAGCCGGTCACAAGTGGTGTCCCACAGGGCTTGGTCCTTGGCCCCCTATTGTTCAGCATCTACTTCTCAGAAGTACAGGCCAACATGGGAGGACTTTGGCTGACAAAGTTTGCAGACGACTGCAAACTGGGCGCCATAGTGGAAAGTGCATCGGACACGGATATCCTTCAGAAGGGACTCACGGAAACAGATAGCTGGTGCCAGAGCCATGGCCTGAAGTTAAACGCCAAAAAATGTATAGTCATACCCTTCGGGAAAAACAAGGTAATCCCAAGCTACCATATAGGTGGCAATCCACTAAGCACAGAAGAGGTTATCAGGGACCTGGGGACCCAGGTTGACAGTGGCCTTTCTTTGACACTCACGTTGCTAAAGTGGTTAGAAAGACTTTCTACATTGCCCACCTGATCATGAAGGGATTCACATCCAGATATAGTGAGGTCATTGTTCCCCTGTACTCTTCACTTATCAGACCAATGATCGAGTACAATGCCCCATTCGGGATGTATCTCACCCGACATCTGCAGCAATTGGAGAGACCCCAAAAGTTTCTCACCAAAAGGATAAAGGGACTCCAAAATCTGTCATATGCTGCCAGATTGAAGAAACTCCAGCTCTATTCAGTCGCATACCGTCTGCTCAGAGGTGACATGTGCCTGACATACAAGGCCATGCCCAACCCAGAATTAATGGACATGCTCCACCTCAAAAAATCCAAATCCACCAAAACTACTAGAGCAAGTGACTTAAACCTTAGCACGGATATAAATAGGACGTGCTGGAGGGATAGATTTATCACTCAGAGACTCCCTATGCTGTGGAATAGAGTCCCAGTTCATGTGAGGCAGAACAGCTCGCTGGCTCTGTTCAAGAGAAATCTTGACCTGTGGATGGGAGATCGTAGGTTTACCCCGGGAATCATCTCTGTGTCACTGCTGGACAGAGGCACAACAAACTAATGGGTACAGTATTTTTTCATATAAGGGGTGGCGTAAGCCACAACAATTCGGGCTAGGCATATAAATGCCTTGGGGCAGATAGCCTAGTATAAACCTATGAACCTATGAACCTATTATGTGCCACAATGGAAAGCTCTCATGCCTGCAGAGCTGGAGGCTGGCAGCTCATTAGCTAGTCACATGAAGAAATTGTTAACCAATAAGACTGTTTTGCAGTTAAACTCTTTTTCAGATAAAGAACAAACGAAACCGGAAGCAGTGCTGACCCCGGGGTCCTGGGTTTGGTTGAAGGTTATCAAAAAGAAAAATTGGACAAGTCCAAAGTGGGAAGGTCCATACCAGGTACTGTTGGTGATGCCTACTGCAGTAAAGATTGCTGAGAGGTTGTCCTGGGTTCATCTGACACACTGTAAACTGGTAAAGAACTTTCAGCTTGATAAACATTTTGTAGCTGATGCACCACAAAAGCAGGATGGCCAGGAGCAAAGTGTATAAGAATGCAAATCAACCCCAAAGAAATTGTTTAACTATCTTGCTAATTATGCACCTATTGACTATGATTGTGGTGACTTGCCTTTTATTGTGGTTTTTCTTGCATATAACCACACAAATGAAATTGACAAAACGTGATGAACTGTCTATAGACTGGCATCCAAACTTTAACACATACTTGGCCATGAAGCGTGTATATGTAGAGACTATGAACGTTTCGAACTGCTGGGTTTGTACTGCTATACCGACAGCATATGGAGGACTTTTGATGTCCGCTGCCCCTTTGGGGATAAATGAAACTTGGGAAAATTTACTTTTTGACACAGGTTCTGTGAGATCACAGGACAAAGTTGCATTGTATTTACCCATTACACAGAAAGGAATTGTTTGTTTCTATAAAAATGATACACTCCAAGTTGGTTGGAGTAACTGTAACATAACTGTATCTTACAAATGCTATATTAAGGCCAAAGATAAAAGTACTAGTTGTAGCACAAATTATGATTCATATTTGAGCTTAATGAAAACAACGATAAAAGATGTGCAGAAAAATCCTGAATTGCATAAACAATTATCTGTTATAGACAAGAAAATGTTTCATTCAGAGTTAACCCGGATCAGTACTAAAGTAGAAAACTGTTATTTTGTTTGTGGGAAAAAGGCATATAAATGGTTACCTGAGAATTGGTCCGGCAGTTGTTTTTTGGGTTATCTGGTTCCAGCTATAAGGCATACTGCTGAATTACCTCTGGGTAAGATACGTAACGTAAGAGATGTAGCCCAAAGGACTGGGAACTCAGTCGGAAAACCTGCTAATCCAGTGGGTAAGATCGAGGCTGGCTGGAAAGACCATTCATCCGTGAAAGATAAAGAAAAATTAACTCATATGGACTTAAGTGACAGTGTTATATCCTGGGCTGGAATATTCCCAGCCTATGGAGCAGTCAAATCAATCTGGGAGCTGAGGAAATTGTCAAAACTTCTCGAAGTAATGAGTAATGCAACCTTTTCCGCTCTCGAACTTGTAACTGATGAACTGAATGCAATGAGAACTGTTGTGCTACAAAACCGAATGGCTCTTGACTTCACCCTAGCGGCGAGAGGTGGTACGTGCGCGCTTATCAAAGAAGAAGGCTGTGCGTACATACCAGATAATAAACATGAAATTAACGATCACCTAGAAGTAATACAGCAGGTATTGGCCATGACTGAACCAGGCCCAAACCCACTGACAAACTTTTTCCAGGGTCTGTTTGGTGGGTGGGGTTCAATCCTGATGAATATTTTGATTGCCATCTGTGTTGTTTTGCTCATACTAGGAGCATGTGTCTGTTGCGGGATACCCTGTATGAAAAGATTAGTTAGAGAATTTGTTGACATAATTGTAACTGAGACTATGTACCAAGACATTGAATTGGATTTATTAGTTCCAAATGAAATTCTTTCTGAAATGTAAAACAAATGACTTGCCTAGTTAAAAATCTCTGAAAGGAAAAGGCTAGGGAACGAAATGATGTTGTTTATGTTTCTGAATAGAATAAAAAGAATTAAAAGGAGGGAGAAAGTTAGAAAAAATATGTACTTAAACATATATGAAGTGCTAGTTTAAAAGCAAATAGTATGTAATGCATTTTATTGTATTTTACAATATGGCAGTAAGAATGATCTTACATGTAATTGCTTGAAGCTTTGGAGCTGCAGTGTGATTGAACTCTGACCCTGGCAGTAGCCAGCTCAGCAAGCTTATGTTTTTCACTAATGATTATCTGCTGGGTCAGGAAGAAGCATATATTTTCCTTCCTCTGAGATAGTCGGCCTTGTGAATATTATCAGCACAGCTGCTAGAAGTTAATGTTGCAAGAAGGAACAAAGGAACGTATTAAGAACCAAACTGACTATTGTATTCGAGCAGGACTGAAACCTTGAAAGAGCAACATTTACAGAAAGACATTATAACTGACCAGGTGCCTTGCAAGGCTGTATTATTCTCATGGGAAAGTTTTTAAAAAGTATAATCTCAGCACTTTCTTATGAATAGAATATTGTAGACTATAGTGATGTAAGTGCCCTGTGACTGACCACGTCAGTAAGGTGGGCAAAGCTGATTGTAAATACTATAAAATGTTGAATACTTCCTGAATGTAATTAGTCAAAATTCTATACTTGTATTGTATAGTCTTTTGCCTCCTGGTGTACACTAGTAAAATGTTTTGAACTTGAACCTCCTGTATTATTGACTGTTATTTAAGAAAAACCTGATGATTTTACAGTCTGTTTTAATAATTTTGCTGACACAATCCATCCAGTTTCTTTGACATTTTTGTTTCTTCTTGCCTTCTTCCTGTATCTCCCAAATCTTCTTTACCAAATCATCTTCTGGTTTCCTACATGTGCTTGAAACATTGTAACATACTTTCTTTTAACTTCTCTGCAATTTGAGTTACTTTGACTTCTGCTTTAATGTTGCAATCATGTCTTTATTTGCCCCACAGTGTGCATCCTACAACCTGTGACAAGAACTTCATAACCATCACCCTTAGTTTCCTCAACCGCTCTGCTTTCCTTGCTCAGGTTTCTGTATCATACAGAAGTACAAGTTGTATTACTGTCTTGTACACCTTATTTTTCAGCTACTTTTGCAATTTTTCTGTCACAATGTACCCCTGAAATTCCGTGCCAGTTGAGTGCAGCCTCCATATCATTAAACTGTCCAGAATTTTGAAGAATGTTGAGATTTGTGCCTCATTTTTATTGTCTGTTCCCCATAAACAATTGTAGTTTTCTGACAGAACATTGCAGACTGAAGGCAGTAAATGACAGGCATTTGAGTTTCAGACTTTAATAAATGTAATGCTAATGCAAATTCTGTTATTCTGTCAATTTTCTAAGTTTATAAGAGTAATATTTAAAATATATTCCTGATTTTGGTCTGTTGTCTTCCCAGTAGTTTTGACTTTGTCCATGGCAATCCCTATAATTCTACATTTGACCTCCTCATTCAGACTTCCCTTCTCCTGAACCCTCCTCCCAGATGACAACATTATTAACATGTTCCACTATTTTTTCCTTCTAATATAATTTTCAGCTTCTACTGATTTCCCCAATTGTTGCCATGTCACCTGCCTTGTCTGTACTCATTCTCATTTTTATCCCATGTGCCTTTAGGTTTGCATTCCATTCCCCTATCGTTTATTAAAGTTCCTGTTCAGAGTCTGCCTGTAATGTCACACTGTCTGCATATAGCAGCTTTGATGATCTGTCACCTTAAACCTGTTTACTAATGTAGTCCATTGCCAATATGGATAGCAGTGGACTCAGAGCTAAGCCCCAATTCAGGCCCACTCTCACCGCAAACCCCTCTGTGTGTCTGAACACTGTACTGTGTCATTAGCTCCTTGTAAATACCTTGCACTAATTTATATACTTTCAAGTCTAGGAATGTCTAGTTGGACTTTTTCCTCATCTCTATCTTCTTCTTCTCAACTATCTATCTAACTGAAAACAATGAGTCAGTTTTGCTGCATCCTGATCTGAATCTGAACTTCTCATTTCCCGTCTTGCTGTCAACTATTCTTTATATTTGTTTATCATTCATCCTCACTGTTACTTCCATGCAGTCTGATAGGAGTTTGATATGCCTTTACTGCTCACAGTTGTGAAGGTCCCCTTTGTTCTTGAACACTAGCATTAGTATACTTATGCTCCCATCATCTAGAATATGCCTTTCTCTCCGTAGTGCTATGAGTTCCTTCAGGCATTTCTCTCCTAACTTGCCAAACAACTTGATGACTGGTGACATGGCTTCACATGGCCCTCCTGCATTGTACAACTTCACTTTCTTTAGTGCTATTCTTCATCTGGGGTGGGCTCTTCTTCCTCTTACATTGTATGCTGTGTATGAGACACCAACTTCTGTGCTGCTTTCTTCATTCAGACACTGCTGGAAGTACTCTTCACTATGCCTTTGTCCTGTGACCTGGTCACCAGTTTGTTGCTGGCGTCCATTATGAATGGTGTCTGAAGACTGTCTTCTTTATCTTTCTGTCTCTGCCTTGCAACCTGGTAGACTTTCTTTGTGCCAACTGCCAAGTAACTTTCCAGAAGTTGATACAGTGTCTCTGGTGTCTTTTTCCTTGCTTTCATGATTGTTCTTTTAGCCTACTTTTAAACCAACCAGTATTGCTTCTTAGCTTTCTCCATTTTTTTCTATCTCTCATTTTAAACTCCACCTATTTGCGCCTGTTCCTGAGGTGCTAGACCCCTGAGTATTTCCTTGATCACTTATGCATTCACATCAATTTCTAGGTCTTAGCCTAGTTTCCAGCCTTTAAAGCCTTCTCTGACCACTGCTTGCAGTTGATTGTGGCCACTAGCGGTTTATGTTATAGGCAGGCTGTTTCAGCAGGGATGAATTCTGAATCTCTGATTTTACCTCATTGTCCTTTCCTTACTAGAAGGCAATCTACCGTAGGTGTGTATTGACCAGTTTGACTGTGTATGTAAACACACACCATTAATCATCCCACTCCCCTTTTCCACAGTTGTGCATAGCTTTCAGGTATTTCATGAACTTTTACTGTCACTTTCCTAGCTTCTTTGATATTTCTGCCTGACTGGGATTCCTGCGATGAATATGTGTCTCACCAACAGGTCCTATTTATATATTGGTGTAAATGTAAGAATCTTGAGTGGGTGTTTATAGTATCATTAATTTTATGAATGTGCATGAGGTCATATAGGACCAAATCCATAGAGGCTATGTAGATTGGATAGAAATCTCCTCTCAAAAGTCTGTAGGAAACAAAAAAGACAGAGAGAGCACTCTAAGGTGGTTTGCATAGCTCAATTGTCTTAGCGTAGAAACACTCGAGCTCGATCATGTGCTTTGACAACTCCATACTAAAGGGGGCATTATTCTCTAGTATTGGCCTTAGGAAAGAGGCTTAAAGAGGGATAACAGCTTTCTTTCATCTAGAAGATATGTCCCTGGTGATCAGTCTAGTTATATAAAGGATTTATTAGTAACAGTGCACACATGGTGATCAAAGAAGATACCCTGATCCCTAATGCTAGAGTCAGTTTCTAGAGGGATGTTACCTATGTGGTATGAATATGGGTACCCAGCTTTACCAAAGGCATAATGCTGCATTTCATGGTATTTAGTTTAAGGATGTAGTACATACACCACGTGTTGGTGCATACTATGCCTTTCTGGAGAATCTTCAGGTCAGTTGCATACCTCTCAATCTCTTAGAATAAAACTGGGATAAAGGCCCCAAAATAGGGACAATTTTAAAACATTGCTCTTACAAACTTAGAAAGTTGATAGACTAACATGTTTTGCATTAGCATGAATTTTCTGAAGGGTATGAAGTCTGTAAGTCAAATGTCAGTCATTATTTCCTAACTTCATTCTTTAATGATCTGACACCAATTTGCCAGAAAACCACAATTCTATAATAAATGGACCAAAAATATGACACAAAAATCTGGACATTCTGTGAAAATCTGTGCAGGTGAGAGGTAGTTGAAGTTTGATAGATCTGAGTTTGCAGCCATCAGCAAATCTGGTCAGCCACAAGCCAGTGATGTCACCCTTGATATCAGAAAAGTAAATCCTAACGAGGAGTAGTATCAGCACCAGTCCACGGAGACACTGCTGGTAACAACTTTTTTGATGAGAGCATACCTCCAACACTAATAAATTAGGTTTGGCCCATAAGCCATTTGGCTATCTAGTGCATAAAATGGGGGGATGCATTTAGCTGGATTAGTTTATCAATAATTCCTGAATGTAAGATGGTGTCAAAGGCCTTGGCCAAGTCTAAGTAGGCAGTATGAACTGATTTGCCTGCATTCAGTGCTGTGATGGCTTGTTCAAAGAAGTCCAGCATGTTTAATTGCCATAATCATGGCTCTGCTAATGGGGCAAGATTTATCTGAAACCACATGTAAAGTTAATGGAGTAACAGGAGCTATCCAGCTCAGATGCCCAGATAATGTAATCTTCTAAAGCTGCACACTGCATTGTTGGATACAAAGAGGTACGTTAAAAATCAAAATCACATAAAGCTGTTGGACCTTGTGTGGGCAGATTCTGGAATTATACATAAAAATATAGAAAAAGTATGTATATTCCCAGAGTGGTGTTAAAATGTAGGAAACATCAAGATGATGAAATAAACATTTTTTTCAGTTTTTGGGTGCAGTTTTCCTCATGGTATAGTCAACATAATTGGATAGTTGGATTAGCTAGTAAGCTCACTCAATTGATGATACCAGATCTGTGATGTATAACAGATTCTATCATTACAAAGGCATAGATGGTACTTGTGAAGGAGGTTTGTTTGCCTAGAATAAATTTTCAGGGTAGCAAATCTGCAGTAAAAAGGACTGCTCCTAAGTTCATAGATGTTTACTAGGCTAACGAGTATTTTTGGAGATACTTAGACATCTTCACGAAAAGGGGATCCACTGGAGGCTGAGGAAAAGAGATTCTGCATGAAAGTACCTGTATGATTTAGTTATAATTCTTGTATTTTACTGAAGCAGGAAGAAATTACTGGACTTTTACCCAAAACTGACTTAGTCCTCATTTATGGGGACTCTAGGACTTTGACACAAAAGGTACTTTCAAACAAATAATTAAGTGTGTAGATCTTTCAGTTTAATATCAGAAAGTGTGTTTGTTGGGTGCAAAGGTACTTTAAGACTTCAGTTAGCCGTGCTGGAATGTCTGTATTACTTCAAGTTTAATTCTGCAATAAATCTATATATATTTTTCTTTGCCCTCTACTCTTTGATATATTCACTAGCAATCTACACAAATCCTCTCAGCAAGCTTTCCTCATACTATATGCTGACAATTCTACCCTAATATGCACTTATCCCCCCAAAAAAATACATCTCTTTTTTCCAAAATCCCATTCCCAGGAAAAAAAACAACTTTAAAATGTCTTCCTTAAATAATATCACAATTTAAGTTACCTCACACGCAAAACTACTTGGCATGACAATAGATGACAATCTTAAATTTAATTTACATATCCACAACAGCATCATGAAAATCCATCGAAAAGTATGTACCCCTCGGAGAGTAAATTCCTTACAAACTCTGCCATGGAAACTCTAGTTATCGCTTACCTGTTAGCCTTTCTCATATACCGACCTCCTGTAATCACCAATCTACAAGCCTCACTTAGTTCTAAAGTCACTAGATTTGTTTGCAACAAACCTTACCAGACTCACCACTGTTTAGAGCTAAAACACTTAACTGGCTCAGACTTCCTCACCACCCAGCTTATCTTAACCCACAAAATCATCCATACCCAATTCTCTTGCCCGGTAATTAGCCCCATAGTTGAAAACTGCCTAACAGTCTGTCCCCTTCAGTCAAATGAAAAAACAACTGCTTACCATTTACAAATCACAAAGGGGTACTGGGGTCAGACTCTATTCCATTAATGTAGCTAGAACTTGGAATAAAATTCCTACATCAGTCAGGTCTGTCTTACACCATCTTTTCAAACCATTGCTAAAAGACTTCTGGACAGATTCAATAAGCTCTGTGTAGGTTCCGCTCAGAACATACATGGAGTGTATTTGCACAACATTGTGCAATCTCATTCCATGATTTTGAATGAGGCATGGAGCATTTAAGGAAGATTTCCCAGCTTGCCCTGATGTTACTGGCTGTGAAACCTGTATACTGAATGTGGATTATTTCAGGGCAAGGGGCGAGCATACATTTTCTGAATGATATGTAGTACGGAACACAGATGTATATGTCATGATATCTTGACTGCAATCTTCAATGATTGCACAATAAGCCACCCATTTTACAAGTAAAAAGCCTACTATATGATTCAAATATATGCACAATTTGCAAACCTGTAGACAGTCTACCTTTTGTGTTGTAATTTATTTTTGTTATCCTTTTTTAATTTTTTTTAATTTTTATTTTTAAATTGCCAGTGTTTGCACAATGCACCATTTGGCATAAACATGTTTAGCTAAGCTCAGCTGGTTTACGTGAAGTGCAGCAGTGCACAAACTGGAGGAATGGACCACCCAGGTTGTAGACAGGACTCAGACAGCGACACATATGAACCAGATGCAGTCAGTTAATATTACTGTGGATCGTGCAGCGGCAGTGCTCTACGCTTAACAACAAGAACCTTACAATAACTACTAAGATAGCAGATATCCATCTCACTAATCCTGGGGCAGTAGGTGTTAAGTGTAGGGGTGGGAGTACAGATGGTATGGGGCTCTAGTACAGGGTGTGCAAGTTTTGTTTTACTGTTGTGAGTGTGCAGATTATAGTAAAAAAGTGCAAGATACACAAGTGTTTTTTCAATCGTCTTGTTGCAGCTGCAGGTGTAGGAGAACAATATATATATATATATATATATATATATATATATATATATATATATATATATATGATAAAATTGACTAGCCCATTTACACAAGTGCCTGTATACCTTAACAAATCCAGAAATCTGTTTGTTGCACATCACTTACTATCACACAAACATGGTGCCCGGCAGTGCACACACTCACCTACTGTGTTTGTGTAATGGTAAGTGATGCACAACATTTTTAAATGTTGCAAATTCAAAATGAGCACACTCTCAGTAAGTGAGAGATGTGGAATAGATGGGAAACAACACCATATAAACTGCAATTGGTGGGAAATGCTCACTAGACATTGAAGTTTAACTATGACAGGCCTATCTAGCGTTGCTGGAGAGGGTGTGCCCTTTTGGGCACAGTATTGGGGTGTCCAGTAGTCCAGGAATTTTGTTGGACTCCTAATTAGACAGCATGGGCCCAGGTTGCTGCAACAGGACTATTCCAACCCAGAATATAAATCTGAAGCTTGAAATACTGTTGCCAGGGCCTTAACCAGTGCAACAGGTCCGCTTCACAGGTGAATAATGCAGACATCATTTTGATGACCTCTGGAGGAGAAAGTGGGATACCCTCGAGCTTTGGATATGGAAATGTCAGACAGGGGGCACCCCACAGATGTGTAATTATCAATTTCATTGAATAATTGCAAGAGTTAAAAGCTGAATATAGTCAAGACTGGAATTCATAATGGTGTTCTGTTCTATTCTGCTTTTTCCATAGCTGCTGAGGAGAGAGTCTTGAATGTTTGATTTCATGCTGCACATCTAGCAAGGATGACAGAAGCATGTGGTATATATGCATCAGAACAGTACTGGCGAAATAGTATATTAATAATCATTTTTATAGCACTTTTGTAGCATTAAAAGTTAAGGAGTGCTTAGTTGTTCAGCAAGAAAAGAACACTGTCAGGGTAAGGTATCACCTCCCAAAAAAAGCACAAATCCAAAATCAGAAGAGGATGATACTCCACAACAAACGAAGCAAAACCAGATGAATGAAAAGACAAGTCCTTTATTCGAATAAGTAAGCATTTTCACGTTGCTTGGAACGCTTCAGACTTCAGCAAACCATAAAATTTAAATCAACTTATATATAAGTAAAACACCAATGAAAAACACATTAGCAAGTCACATGTAAGTTACAAAAATACATCATTTCCTTTCCATAAAAATTATATAAATATATCATAAAGATCTCATGTTAATAAATGAATAGTAGAAGTAAAATATTAAAACATACTAAAACACATATTGTATAGTGAGACTTATTACTACTGTTTAATGTTTCAAAGGTTTATCTAATAAAAATGGTCTCAATGAAAGCTTATCATTGAGACCATGACCTTTATTCGCAGATAGCTTAATTATCCATTTTGCCTCAGCTTTTTCTGTCTCTGCCAATATTACCAAGTCTTTCAGTCTCTGTTAACTGTCCTATTACTAAAAATCTAAAGGCATGTGTGGTGTCATTTTGTAGTACATGCTTGGCTAGGGCATTCCCTTCATTCTCTCTATGTATAGCATACAAATGCTCTCGTATCCTTTCTCTTAAGGTTCTATTAGTCTTTCCTATATAGAAACAATAACATTTTATGCAGGATGCTAAATAAATCACATTTCTTGACTTACAATCAGCGTATTCATTAAACTCATATTTAACACCAGTATCTGGGTGAAAAAACATCCTTTAGCTATAAGAATACTAAATCTTTAAAACGTATGCTTTGTTATGAGAGAGTCCCTAAGAATAAGATCTCCTCTGAGAGAAAGGGTACATTTGCATGTCGCTCTTGCAACCAGTGTATATATGTAATGAAATCTAATGTTTTTATACATCCAGATACTGGTGTTAAATATGAGTTTAATGAATACGCTGATTGTAAGTCAAGAAATGTGATTTATTTAGCATTCTGCATAAAATGTTATTGTTTCTATATAGGAAAGACTAATAGAACCTTAAGAGAAAGGATATGAGAGCATTTGTATGCTATACATAGAGAGAATGAAGGGAATGCCCTAGCCAAGCATGTACTACAAAATGACACCACACATGCCTTTAGATTTTTAGTAATAGGACAGTTAACAGAGACTAAAAGACTTGGTAATATTGGCAATGAGACAGAAAAAGCTGAGGCAAAATGGATTATTAAGCTATCTGCGAATAAAGGTCATGGTCTCAATGATAAATTTTCATTGAGACCATTTTTATTAGATAAACCTTTGAAACATTAAACAATAGTAATAAGTCTCACTATGCAATATGTGTTTTAGTATGTTTTAATATTTTACTTCTACTATTCATTTATTAACATGAGATCTTTATGATATATTTATATAATTTTATGGAAAGGAAATGATGTATTTTTGTAACTTACATGTGACTTGCTAATGTGTTTTTCTTTGGTGTTTTACTTATATATAAGTTGATTTAAATTTTATGGTTTGTTGAAGTCTGATGAAGCGTTCCAAGCAACGTGAAAGCGCTTACTTATTCGAATAAAGGACTTGTCTTTTCATTCATCTGGTTTTGCTTCGTTTGTTGTGGAGTATCATCCTCTTCTGATTTTGGATTAGTGCTTAGTTGTTATTTAATAGAGTTTTATCAAATTGAGCATGCATATCCCAATTGTAAAAGAAACTATGCATGTTGAAGTCTGTAGTACGAAGCAATGCTGCCATATTCTGAAATAACAGTGGGCATGCATCTCTAAACTGCAAAAGGGGAAGTATGCATGTAGTAAGTGACACAGTTTATGAAAGATGTCCCTTTGTACTTCCCTGTGCTTGCGCCCTATGTCAGTAATGTTGTATCTTCTTCATTAACTTTCTATGAAACAGCATTGCGTGATCCGCTGTAATGTTTCATAAAGCATTACTGCGAGATACTCATTTATTCATCTACAGCTGTAGTGCACGATGTTGTTCAATGATGTCCATCGTGCAACATCGATAAGCAACAGCACTAACAAAATACTTTAATGTATTACCTATTGCTAAACCATTGTCCCAAAAAGTTACTTATAACTACATTAAGTGCATAATTCCTGCAGTCAGATATTCAGTTAACTATCAGGTGTATACAACAGCAGTTAAGTCTGCCATTTGCTATACGGTGTCTAAAATACTCCTGCTAATTAACTGAATCTGTAACATGACCTGTTAATGCAGTGATACATGTATTTTTTGTTTAGATGGTACTTGGTTCGAATCCTGGTGTTTGTTAACAGTGTTAAATAATGTTACACGTAAATCCAAGTGTGATAATTGTTATGGAGTGTCTACAATATGGCTAGATGGTACTATTTCCAGTCCAACTATATAATATGTATAACTAGTATATACACTTATATCATGGCTTTTTACCATTGTGATGCATTGTTACATGTCATGCACCACTGTACAATATTTCTTTAAAGAAAAGAAATTTGGAATATAGGAAAGTGGTGAAATGGGGAGCAAGCAGGGAGAAGAACAAAGTGAAAACAAGACAGGAATGTGCAGGAAGGATGTAGGAAAGAACCATAGCTATCCATTTCTTTCAGAATAAAACATACAAGTTTGACTGAATTCAGACTGTCACCCCCCCCCCCCCAGAGAGAGGGGTGACAGCAACACCATCTGTTGTATAGAGAATTGTATAGAGAATTTGAAAAAATCATGTGTATCATGAACATGTGTGTGAAATGGAGAACTATGTATGGGATGATTTATTTATTTATTTGTGGAACAAGTGCCCATTTTTCTTTTTTTGGAAGAGAGAGAGGAATGTTGGGAAAGGGATGTAGGAATGTTTGGGTGAGGTAAATTGGCCAGCTGAGGAAGCAATTGCAGACAGACAAGACAAACGAGACAAGAGACAGGGACCATGAAGGACACAAGAGGTGGGTGAACACCATGGATGGGGTAAAGGTGGGGATATCATGAACCCGTGGACGTCAAGTTTGGTGGCAGTGAGAAATGAGTCATCACCTACTGGACTTTCATCAATGTCACCTCACTGTGCTGACGGCTGCAGTGTCTGATGTCTGTATCTCCTTGTGTTATTTAATACAACAATGCAGAGCAGTGGCTCCAGCTGGCATAGGCATGCACCAACAGTGCAGTACACAGTCCTATGTACCATCCCTGGCTATTCTTCATGAGTGATAAACTTACCCCCTCTGCCACTGCGCCCGGAGGGAGACACAGCCCTGTCTTCCAGGCAGGTCTACCTGAGGTGCTGGGTAGTGCAAGGGCAGCAGAAGGGGTGCTACCAGACACTGCACCAGGCATGCTGGGCAGCAGTGCTGTAGCCAGTGGAGGTGGGGCAGGTGGATCCAGTGGGACAGTCCTACCTTGCTGTGCTGTGGGAAAAAAAAATAAAAAAGTAAACACAAAAATAGAAAATAATAAACCCCCCAAAAAAGAGAAAAGGGTTGGAGTGAGAGAGAGAACATTAGCCAGGATGGTGCAGTGGTGCAGCGGTAGCATTGTCGCCTCCCAGCAAGAGGCTCTCCAGTTTGATGCTTGGCTGGGGTGCCTTCTGTGCAGAGTCTGCATGTTCTCCCTGCATTCGTGTGGGTTTCCTCCCATGTTTCAAAGACATGTGTCTGGAGTGCTTCTCCCCAGGCCTCCGCTGAAAATTGGCTTTGTTCCAAGTCGGACTTTCCCAGTAAACAAATAATAAATAAACATTAGTAACTTTCATATGTGACATACAAAACACTGATACAATTATTTTACTGTATTCTGTTATCTTTACTTTTAGCACTACACATTATTAACAAATACCTCTGTTTACTGTTCAAACTACCCAGTTTCTAACAAATGCACAATATACTACAGCTTGCAGTAAGCAATCCTTAATGTGTGCATACATTTCACATATTGGTCCAAATATACTGATTACAGTTTACAGCAAGCCAGTGGTCACACTGCTTTACAGCCCTGACGTTACATTGCAATACTAATGAAACCGTAACATATTTAAAATATTAGATATATTTAATAAATTTGGGAAGTGTGGATTTTGAAGGCACAACAATTGACTAATTTGTAATAATGAACTGTTGTTTTGCCCTCCAGAGCAATGTATGCATACTTCCCTATTACAGTTAACAAATAAATGCTCAATTTGATACAACAGAATAAGTAACAAATAAATGCATCATAACATTTTAATGCTAAAATAACCCACTGTTGGGATGGATACATACCACATGCATCTCGCAACCATGCCAATCTAGTGTCATGGGTCTGTATATTCAGTGCCCACTCTGGGATGGCTGTGGAAAAAACAGAACAGAACAGAATACCATTAAGCATACCAGTCCTGACTATATCCAGCTTTTAACTCTGACAAGTAGTCTCTGCAAGTAATACTTACACATCTGTGAGGTGCCCCCAGTCCTGCATTCCTCAATCCAATGGTTGAGGGTATCCCTCTTCATCATCCTGAGCTGTCTATAGTGATTCCTATATTGCTCACTGGTGCAGGGGATACTAGTAGCACTAGTCAGAGCCCAGGTCAGACTGTCCCATGCCTCTGCCTTGTACTCCGTGCCAGAATTCTGCAACAGCCTGGGACCATGTTCATTGACTAGGAGTCCAACAAAGAGTTTGAACTCCTGGACACTCCACCTTTAAGCACAGACTCTCAACAACTCTCTATGAATTCCATCCATGCCTGTCACAGATCGAGACCTTTGTAGAATAAGGGTTTGGAGGGTGGCCTAATCGTTAAGGTGTTTGCCTTACAAACACAAGGTGCAGGGTTTGAGCCTCACAAGGAATAATTGGCTAGGCTTAAAATGGCTTGCAAAGGCAGTTAGCTTAGTACTAATCTATGAGCCTATGAACCTATAATGTTTCCTGCCAATTACAGGTACTGCACTTACTGGGAGTGTGCATTTTCTGGATTTTCTACATTTGAAAGTGTTGTGCATTTCTTACAATCATACAAACACTTTGCATGACATTACGCACTGCCGAGAAATGTGTTTGCGTATTGGCCAATAATATTAATTTAATGCATCTGATGTATGTGTGTAGCTGTCTGGGTCCTGTCTGCTACATGGGTGGCCCATTCATGCGGTTTGTACACAACTGCTTTACGAGCAAAGAATATGTGCATAGCATTCTCTGTTCATGCTACATGGCTCATCATGCAAATAGGAAATAAAAAAAAAATAAAATAAAAAATGTACAATATTAAACTGCAAATAAGGGAAAATACATGTCATGCTGCTACACAAACCTAACATCAAGTGACCTTTGAGGTGCATTATAGTTGTTGGCTGGAACATCCTGTGAGACATATATTATAAAATGGGGGATATGGCACAGTGCACATCACTTGCACAGCCTGTTATGTATTGGTCATTACAGACAGGAGTCAAAAACTAATGATAAACCCCACAGTTTCTCATTTCCCAACCCTTACAACAGCATTTAGTAGAAAGTAGTGACAATTGTATGCTCTCAGTTATTTACATATATAAATCACAATATGTGTCACAGATAAAATGAACATTTCTACAACAGAAATGCAGATATAGCAAGCAATAACCTAGCTATCTACCCCCAGCATCAGACACTGATTTTGTATCCCTGAATCACAAAAGTGGAACACAGGAATCTGGCACTGTTATCACTTGCAGAGGGTGGTGACGGTGGGACAGAAAGTCTAGGCTTTTCCAAAAGACTGGTGAATGTGTGTGAGTAAGAATTCACACATTTGGGCCAAAATAAAAAAAGGCAAGATAGAGAAAGTGAATAGTGTGTGTGTGTGTGTGTGTGTGTGTGTGTGTGTGTGTGTGTGTGTGTGTGTGTGTGTGTGTGTGTGTGTGTGTGCCCTTCATGTGAAATTGGTGTGTGACAATGTGCATGGACACAGCTAAGTACAGTGCTGGCTCTACATCTTGTTCTGTTGGACAGGTGTGAGCTGCACATGGGTAGAGGTTGCAGTTCTTCGTTGTCATCCCTGACTGTGAGACCTAGCTCTGCCAGGAGTTGCACTAGCATGTTGCCATCCAAAACCATGCTCAGCTGCACTGCTGCCACATGACTGCTATCTGCTGCATGAGCTCACTTTCTGGGAATGCCCAACAGCACATCCCCATGCCACATTTGTGTGTGGGCAGCACACTCACTGAATAACCAGAGAAAGTACTGCCACTATGGAATCATGATCTGAAACTGCCACATTGGCTTACAGCAGGTAATGTTGCTGTCCTGTGCAAACAGGGATGCTGTCCCCCTCCCTGCTTGTGTTTCATCACAGACACTGCTCATTCCAATGAGTCATGTATGCACTCCATGGCAACAGCAACATAATGTAGGCTGTGACAAAGTGAGATACTGCCAGCAGAGCTATCTGGAATTTTGTAAATAATTATATGTCATTTGTGAATATCAACATGATGTATACAAGATGCTTGTGTTACAAATGTATTAGAACTGTATATCATGTGTATATCAAACTGCTTGAAGGTTTTTGCAAAGTGCTTTTTGAAATGTAACCACAGTGTACCCTACTGGAAAAGAACAGAAATGTATATGCACTATTGCAACTGTTTAAATGTATATACTTTAATAGTAGAAACTGAGATACAGGAGGTTAACCTCAGTCTAGTAAACAATAGCTGAAATTAAGTTACTTTATGGCTACACAATAAAAGACGATATCTTTCAGTTTCAATGCAGCAAGGAGACACACTGTCTAAAACTAGGGAACTTTCTGTATTGTCTTAGAAGTGTTTTATTGTTTTATGACTTCCAGCATCTGTCAAAGATCTAAAAAAAGCACTTGTCTATGTATTTTTACAGGTAGATGCTAAATGCTACCAGCTGCCATCAATGGTTGTTTTGTGCCTGGGGACTAAGTCAGATGGCAAGAAATTATGTATTTCTGCAAGCTAGCCCAGCAGTAATATTTGAGATATTAATTTGAGAGGCAGACTGTCCTGCAATGTTGTTTTAAATATTCCTGTGATTTTGAACTCTTAATGTCACTGTGAATATATATATTCAGTATTGTCTTGTTCTTTTATTATTTATTATTAAATATATTTAAACTTTTCATTGTGGCTGATCTGTGTACAGATATTTTAAGTTCTGAGAATACTTGCATATTTATTTAGTGACACTCTGTAGGCCACTCCTAATAGCCTTGGTCTTGGTCAAACTATCCTTTGTATTAATAGTATTATAACACAGTAAGATTGGACACCCTTTGTTAAGAGCCTTAAAGTAGCTGATAAAGAGTCAGCTGGTGGCAGTGATTACTACCTTATAGTCTGGGCAAAAGGGGGCATAGCTAGTAAACCTGTGCCAGCCTTTCCCAGATGTATGTGTGTGTGTGTGTGTGTGTGTGTGTGTGTGTGTGTGTGTGTGTGTGTTTGTAAATCAAACCTCAAAGAGTGTGTGTGTCAGCTACTTGGGCAGGGACACGAAGCACTTGTTGGACAGAGAGGGTGTTGGAGGCCTTGGCTTGGCCACTCAGCTGAGATCTCAACTCTAGAGCTGTGCCGGTGGTCTGTCTTACTGGGGATCTGGAGAAAGAGGGAGAAACCAGCTCTGGACTGACTGTGGTCTCTGTGTGTGCTTAAGGGGAAATTGCAATTGATGCAGAGAGCTGCATATGGAAATACTGTGTATGTACCTGTCATCCTCCCAGTGTACATCCCCCACTGTTGTCAGTGGTAAGGATTGAGGCTCCTTGATTACTGGTCCATTGGTGAGTCGTCACATAGGCATTCATGCATGTCAAGCTGTGCCACATCCATCCTCATGAACATTTGTCTGGACAAATGATAGGAATGTGCCTGTGCCTCCATGACAACCCTAAATATTTGCCAAGTGGCACAGGAAGTGACACCTGCACCAGGCAGTGGAAGTACAGTAGGCCTCTTCCAAGCATCACTATCACTCCGCCTGTGTGACACCTCACCCACACTTTGGCTATGGTCACACTCAATGGGCACTGAAGCCACAGTAGCCACACTCACCTGATCAATGTCCTTGGCCTGAACCTGTCTAAAATCTGTGTGCTCAGTGGACTGGGTAGGCATAGGCCTACTGGCTGCTGTATCAAAGGCCAATGTAGGGGATGGCTGAATGACAACATATGTGTCAGGTTCAACTTCTGTCCACTCAGACTGTGCCTCACTTTGGCCACCATCATTGTCAGACTCAGATGAGATACTGACATCAGGTGGCACAGTACCCAGAGTTCCAATGTCAGAAATGCCTATGAGAAAAATACAGAAACACAGGAATAGCTTCGTAGTGGAAATACTACACTGCAAAGTAACAATTCTGCCAGTATTACTGTAAACTGAGCAATATGGAAAACAGGACTTAAATAGAAATTACACTTTACAATATTGCTTTATATTGATCAGCACTACTGAAATGACAGCATTTCACTTACCAGATGCAGACAGCAAGCATGCCTGTAGGCCAGATGGACCTGGAAGAAGTGAAGAAAGAGGTAAGGACAACAACACCACAATCAACAGTAACACAGGGTCTACTACATTGTCCCATGAATAGCAGAAATTAACAAACAGTTACCCAATGACGTGGTTTACTATCACAAGCTAAGCTTATACCTGTAGCAATCTCCTAACCACCAAAACAAATATTAGATGTGCCACAAATAACTACTTCATTAAAATGCCTTGACTTATACAACACTATTCAACTATTCAGATAACTAGGCTTACCTGAAAAATTATCTTGTGATGTGGTTGGTTGAGGCAGGTCCTGCTGCATTGATGGTGGACCTGGAAGAGATTAAGAAAGAGGTAAGGCGAATAAAACCACATTCAACACTAACAGAGGTAGTAATACATTTGTACATCTAAAGTTGCAAGCAACACAAATGTACACAATAAAGTGGCTGACAGCTACAGGTTAAGCTTATAACAGTAGCAATCTGCAATCCCCACAAACAAACAGCTACATGTGACACACACTTAACTTATTTATTTCTCTTCTAGCAATATAAAACACTATTCAACAGTACACAGAGCAAGACCTACCTGTAAGCTCCTTTTGGGATGTTGACACACTGGCACCCACATCAAGAACATGCTGCATATCAGTGTTGTGGGAGCTCTAGCTGCTCCTGAGGTCAGTGGTTGTTGCATAGCAGGGCCTCCACCTGTACCCATGAAGTTATGGTCTACTGCAACAGCTCTTCATCTGCCAGCTGTATGTTAGTGGCTGTGTAGTACACCTGGTCATACATTTGTCCATGGCTGCCCATGATGTTTACATTGGCAACCACGTCTTGCCATAATGACATTCAACGGGCACTATCCCGCCTGCCCCTTTGGAGTAGAAACACACCATGGATGCGTAGGCCATCTATTATGGCCTAGTTTTTCCCATTGGTAAATGGTGGGTGTCGGGGATTCACACCTCTGAATGCCATAGCTGTACTTGGTCTGAAAGAAGACAAATGTAGAGTATACTAAATATCACATAACTACAGCATAACTATTTACAGATGCAACATAGAAGGTAGACAGTCAGTATTACTCAATGGCGAAACATACAGCAGTCAACATATGGGAACCGGTAACAGGCAGGATACAAGAGAAGGCAATTGACTATTGATACATATTCTTCTTAGTGCCATAACACTACCCCACCTTAAACATCATCACCACAAAGATACAGGCAATTTCCACTGTCATGTAACATTACATCTTAGTATTGCTACAAGTGCTGTCAATGTGCTTGTCCATGACACATTTTTAGATAAATCCAATACAGCAGTCTAACCCATGTATTTATCTGTCTTGACAATCATGAGTAATTGTACAATGGCTTGACAAACTGGGCCATGCTATCATTAGGCTTGTAAGTAATACATAAAGAAAACATTGGTGAACACTGTGCTTCACAGAATTTTGAAATACAGTCCAGCAAATGCTACATGGAGGTGACAAAAATTAATAATACCTTGTGAGAATGTTGACTCCTCTGTAGAGAAAGCTAGGATATGCTGGTTGGAAATACTGCTGGTTCACAAATGTTCAAAACATGTAGAATTAACAAGAACTTGACTACCTATAGGGTGGCCTTTTTATAGCTTGTAGATTAGTAATGGATTGCAGCTGAGAGTGATTACTGTTTTGGAGGGGAAAATCACAACTGCACTGCAGTCTGCCTTACATTCAATGGGTGTCATCTTCAATCTACACAGTTGTTGCATCTAAGTTTGGAAATGTTAGTCAGCAGAAAATTATCCTCAGAGGGATAAGGACATCATTTTAGATTGTGTATGTCACAGCATCCTTTTCAGCCTTTCAAAGACATGCCTCTGTAGTTCCCATTATGTGATGTTTTGTCTGTCTGAGTGCAGTAGTGTGCAAATAGGAGAACTGAAACCTACCTGTTGTTCCACTTTACATCGTAGGCTCTATCAGTTACAGCAGTTGACATGGGGAACAGTTATTGATTTTATGTCTGTATGAGGTATGATACAGTAATATGTTGCAACTATGTTAAGGATATACGTATGTACATATTATACAGTTTTTCATATCTAGCTGTGTGTTAACTGTGTACTATAGTCCTGTAAGTATTCTACTATCTGGACTGCCATTGTCCCCACATTTTGATAACAGGCATGCATAGAGGCCTACATATACAATGACCTAGATATTGACACTGCAGTTGTGATTACAAACTGAAATAATATTAATTTATGTTCACTTTACATTCTAAAAGCCTTGGATACTTATGTTGCTTGACTATGGTCCCCCTGCACATTCAGGGCCTATTGTAAAACATTACACACAATAGCAAGTGTCATATTGTAACAATCAAAGTTTGTATGTCCCCATATCAAGTGTGCTCACAACTACTGTGTGTTTTACGGCACTGTAAGGAAACTGAGCAAAACACCAATACAAGTGTAAAGCTAGCAGTTGCATTAATCTCACTAGACACATGCAGTACCTCTAAATAACACAGGCATTTCTCATCCACATAACTTAGAGATTAGAAAACTTACCATGACGTATGTGGATAGATTAAAACCCAAGTCAGTGTAATATGTGTCTTACAGGATGAGGTCAAGGATGGATGGTCTCCAGCACACTGTCTGAACATGCACATATGTGATTAATACATATGCAAAAGTATCCTATAGCTGATGACATCAGCAGACTATATATAGGGCCAAATAAGTGTCCCACATGTAGTAGTTAAATGCTCCATGTATTGTTGCAAAACATATCTCTATTACACACACTTGACTGCAATGGTAATATAACTTCTACTTATGCAGGTGCAGAGACTGCAGAACACAGCAAAGCACAGAAGAACTGCAGCTCAAGTTCAGCTTGGAGTGTGTCTGACAACACTTTCTAGGTGATGATATCAGCAGTGTCTCTTAAAGAGAGGACAAGGGTAAACTATACTGTTGTAAAATGCTCTCAGAGGAGAAGTTTTGGATAGCAATTAATAAAGAGCTGAAGGACTTTATCTGGCAGGGGAAGATGGCAAGAGTCAAGTGTGATAACCTGCTTCTTCCAGTAGAACAGAGCCGATTGGGTTTACCCAATTTGAAGGGGTATTTCAGAGCTACATAGTTAAGACTCCTATTCATAGCACAAGCAGAAAAGTATATTTCAGAGTGGAAAGAGATGATGATGAAACAGGGGGGAAGCTCAAGAAACAAGGACAGACTAGGGTTTTGGATGCAGGCCTTTAAGGAGAATAACAATAATCATACAGAATATTATATCCATAAAGTAGCAAAAAGTATTCTAAGAACTAAGCCAACCCAGGATTGGAGAAAGGAGATTCTGCTGATAGGGATGACTGCAATTAGAGATATAGAAAACAGGCAAGAGGAGGCTGGAATTTATTGGAGAAAACTGGCAAAGGAACCAAGGTATTGGGAGCAAATAACTAGAGAGGGAAAAATGATAGAGTGGGAAGACGCCAATAATTTATTTGGACTGCAGGTTAGAGACCACCTTCCCTATCAGGGGTTGATACCAGAGTATAGGCAAAGAGAAAGAAATAGGGGGCTCCTAAATGAAAGGTCAGCACTGGTAGAGTCTTTAGTAGACTCTAGAACAGAAGCTACCATTAAAAAGGAATAGTTAGTAGACCCTGTAAAATATTGCATGATAACTATAAGAATCAATCATAGCAGGTTAGAAAGGATTGGGAAGAAAAACTGGATAAGCAATTCACAAAGAAATAATGGGAGGATATATGTATGTCTCCCAAATATGCAACACAATCTAGAAGAGTTAGGATTTTTGCCTGGAAATGTTTGCATAGATATTTCTATACCACAAGTAGATCCCAGAGAATTTTTCCTCAGGCAGACAACAAACATTGGAGGTGTGACGGTTAAGAAAGAAGTAATTGGGAACATATTTTCTGGAAGGGCGGTGGATTGGTGGATTGGTGGACTTTAAGGATTCCCTGCAGATGCAATGCTGGAGATGCTGGGTGGGCATATTGGTCTAATGAAGGAGTGATTTTTCTGAGCTATGACACATAATCTGAATTGCCTAGACATGGTAAGGCCTTGCTGTGTTTGATAATGGTGGCCGCCAAAAAAGCAATTACTAAAAAATGGAAATTAAAATCTAAACCAACTATACTAGAAGTAGTGAATATATTAACAGAGATAAAATAAATGAAATTGAGATCCTTAGAAAAGGGTAGAAGCAAACTACACAGGAAAAACATGGGAATTATGGGAACAATACATACAGGGGAGGAATGAGGGTTCAAAGGCAATAGGACTTAAATGAGCTATGTAAAGTTTGACAGAAAAAGACTGGGTAGATTATAAGTGATGCATAATGTTTGCAACTGGGAGTGTGACAGTATGGTTTATGATGTAAAATAATTTACAACTAGGATTGTGTCTGTGTGGTTTGTTTCCAGTTATATAAATGTATGATTGCCTGTGCAGTAAGTGTTGGTTTAATAAAAATGTTTCCTGTTTAAAAAAAGCAGTAATTGAATAATTTGTGTAATGTTTTGTTTTTATGATATATAGCAATATATGTGAAGTATAATGTTTATCTTAATTATAGTGTGATTACATTTATATGAATGTATATTTGCCTGTGTCACAAGTGATAATTCAATAAAGATGTTTGAAAAAAGTCGCATCTCACTCGTGCACACAGTTGCCTACAGTGGGAACAGAATCCCTACCTATCTAGGTGTATAGACTACAGAACACTGTACCTAATGCAAGCACCATGGCACAAAACAGAGTTTGATAGGAGTGTAGGTGAACTTATAGTAGATGACATCAGCAGTCCATGTAGTGAACAGCAGCTTGTAGGTCCTGTCTAGGCACATGGACTCATAGCATTATATGAGGCTATTAGCCTAATAGCAGTATTCTGTGAATAACCCTATTAGTGTAGCGACAGGAGTACCCTTATTGACCGTACCTGGATGTTTATAATGTTAGCAGAGCATTGCTGTGAGCACCAAAAAGTGGACCTGTCTGTGTGGGAGCACATTACAGTAAATATTACAGTTGGTAGCGTGATTAATACATGTTTGGAAAAAGGAATGAGTCCTCAGTGTTGTACTGATTTGCATTTGGTGGAGGTGGGAGGTGGGCAGCATATTGATGTATTATAAATATATGAGACATGCTTACATCTGGATCTTATTGTGTAATGTTTCCAATGTAATGTCTAACATAGATCAACAATGAAACATCATACATACAGTCCCATAGCACAGAGTGCAGCAGATTTGCACGATGGTGAGCAAAGTGTACATGCATTTGAATTACACCTCTGTGCACGTAGGTAAGTGGCGCTCAAACATGAGCTGCAGTGCGCACATCTACCAGCTGAGTCTGTACTCCTGGCCTGGTGTTTGCAGTGACAAAGGGCAATAATTGAATATATCCAATTTCTAATTTTGGCAGTGTGTTTCCTAGGTGGTCTTGTTTGGCCAGCTTTAGCAATGCAGTCCTCTGGGCAAAACAGATGAGCACAGCCAAACACGACACCTTTAGTTTTCTGCTACAAACAAGGCAATGGCTTTGTTCATATAAGAAGACATAATATGTGTCATGTTTGACAATGTTCAGACAATTTACCCAGGACTGACATGTACTAGTAATGGACATGTACATCTCCCACACTCCTTATCCTGTAAGTAAAGGAAAGTAAAACCGAGAAAAAAGTGAAATGTGTAAATCTAGGTAGGTTAACCACAGTAGCAAATGAAAGTATACATTATAAATGTCTATACAGTGTGGGATTTGAACCCTCACATCTATGGACCTTCAGAACACAGGATGAATGCTTTATTTATCATTGCCACAAGAACATTTATTACTGCTTGGTAGTAACTTGATTAAAGTGTAGCTATCATTCTAAGTCTTTTGGATTAAGCACTTGGGCTTCAGACCAGTTGTTTTACATTAGAAAGGTTTGTGGCCTGCACTGTGGTGGCAGGACAGGTAGCTTACATCCTTCTAAGTTGGGAACTGCTGACTGAGGCCTCAGTGTCTGTTATTCTAAAAGTGTATTAGTTCTGGTTTAAGCACTTGGGCTTCAGGCCAGTTATTTTACATTAAGAAGGTTCGTGGTCTGCACTCTTGTGGGAGGAGAGGCTGGACTCCGCCCTTCTGAGCTGGGAATTTCTGGTTAAAGGCTTATAGTGCCTGCATATTTGAACTGTTTCTTACTGAAATTGGTACACCTTGTTTGCTGTAGCATAGACTAGATCCAGGCCTGTTGAATCTAGCTTTGTTTGTATGCTTGTTTGCTTGTTATTTCCCTGAAATGCTAATTCCACCTAAAATGCAGCTTTTCAGCGGTTCTGTGGATCCCTAGTGATATCTGCATTGCTTACTGTACTTATTTCCTTGTTTCACTTGAAAGAAAGTTACTGTTAGTTACCTGTAACACAATGCATTTAAGTTACCTGGCACTTGCTCACTAAAGCAATTATATAAGTCAGCACTAAAAAATTAAAAGCACTACACCCTCACAAACTCCCCTTGAGTACCTTGTTCACCATTGGCCCTTTTTTTCAATTATAAAGGAATTCCCAATACTATTCTAGCATATCCAAAGGTCATTTGTCAATCTCCTCTCTGGTCCAGCTGGAGAATCTGGGAATCTTGAGGCAATGCTACAACTGCCTCATGTACATAGACAACCCTCTCCTCCTCCCAACAAATTCCAACACATGTGAGAGATGCAACCATATAGCCATACTGGAGGTTAAGCTCTCTCAACTCAGTACTGGCAAAACCAGTCAGGAGGAGAAGGAAACCACACTCACTACAATTCCAGTCTCACATAGACCTACTACGACAGCAAACCAAACACATAAACACACAAAAGCATACTCGGAGGCTCTAAATAAAAATCTGCCTAAGCAGCAGAGACCTCCAAAGCAGACACCCAAGCAACAGCTACCCCAAAACAAAACACGTGCAACACATAGCTCACAAAGCCAGTGTGCTGAACAGTCACAGCCCTTAAGGCTAAACAACACATCTGATACACTTGTAATAGGTGACTCTATCGTCAGGCACACTGACGTCCCGCTCACCAGGCTGAGCAAGGAGAAGGTAACGGTGAGCTGCCTGTTGGGCGCTAGGATCCACCACATAACACAAGCACTCAGGTCACTCCAAGGCAAGTACAAATGTGACTCAGTCATTGTCCACAATATGAAGACAAGATGATCAATTTCAACAATTGGCTTAAGTATTGGTGTCATTCAAAGGGGATCCAATGCCTGTCAGCCTGGGATGACATGCTCGACAAGCCACAATGCTTCACTAGGGATGGCTTGCACCTGTCACCCCTGGGCTTTCGGATATTGGCAAAGGCTCTTGCTACCCCCATAGTGCCTTTTTTAGGCAAGGCTCAAAAGACAAACCCACCTCCATAGGTATCACAAGGGATAAGAAACTAAGAGTAATGCTACTCAATGCCAGAAGTCTAAACCTCAAGATGCACGCACTCAAAACTCTCCTTAGCATAGAGAACTTTGATATCTGTGCAGTAACAGAAACCTGGTTCAAGGCTCCCGAGAGCACCCCAGCACTACCAGGTTATACCTCATACTATGCTTTTCGGCCCCAAAACCTGGACTGAACCACAAAAGGAGGGGGAGTATCAATATTCGTCAAAGATACCCACACCTCCAGGTTGGTGGCACAGCACGAAGCATCAGAGACTATCCATGTGCAACTAACAGTGGGTAAAACTGCCTTCTAGTTTACAGCCTGCTACAGACCACCCTCCCAAATCGAGGAACCCCACTCGGCCTTCCTGAGAACACTGGAAAATATGAAGGTCTCTCCAAACACCATTATATTGGGCGACTTCAACTACCCAAACATAGACTGGGAGCATTACTCTAGCTCCAACACCCTAGCCCAAAGTTTCCTAGAATTTATAAACTCAAATGCTATGGAACAACTTGTTACCACTCTCACAAGAGAGGAAATACTGGACCTGATCATCACCAACATGGGGACTCTATGCTCCAGACCAGAAGTTTATCTCTCACTGGTAAGATCAGACCATAAACTAATCTCACTGGATATTCACATCCTGACTCCACCCCCTGCCCTGAAAACCACAGTGAAAAACTTCTCTAAAGCAAATTTCACACTCCTCAAAACCGAGATGGAATCTTTCAAAGCCTCCGGGCCTGTGGAAAATATGGCCCAGACCGCAGAATCCTTTATAAACGCATTCTATGAACACCTTCAGGAATGCATGGATCATGCAATCTCAAATAAAACCAAGACCCAATCCTCCAAAGGCAGTCTGGTGGAACCCAGCCATAAACAAACTATACAATAGAAGGAGGAAGCTACTACATGATAGAGCAAAATCCCAAAAAGGGAAGGCATCTCTGATCAGTATTAGCAAAAAACTACGGGCACTCATAAAATCGTCTAAGGCCAGCTTCGAGAGAAAAATTGCACAGGACACTAAGGATAATCACAAGGCTTTCTTTAGTTATGTTAGGAACCTGGGTGGGAATTCCCAGATATGCTCAGAATTCGTCCAAAATGACAAAAAATACACCAAACCCACAGACATTGCCAACATCCTAGCTGACAGGTTCAGTGCAAACTCCCCCACCAAAAGGGCAAATATCTATCCCAGCAGAGTGCTGCCCCCCTGACATCTCAGATGCTCAGGTAAGAGCTGCCCTCTCCAAAGCAAAAAACACGGCATCACTGGGACCAGATGGTGTCCGGAGCTGCATCCTACATGAACTCCAAGAAGAGCTAAACCCAAACATAAAACTACTGTTCAATCTCAGCCTTACTACAGGATATGTACCCAAAGAGTGGCGTACAGCAACAGTGGTCCCTCTCCACAAAGGTGGTGCCTCAACGGATCCTGGAAACTATCGCCCCATAAGCTTGACTAGCTTGGTCTGCAAAGCTATGGAAAGGATCATCATGGACCTCATAAATAAAGATATTGGAGACCTACAGACACTGGATCCTACCCAGTTCAGCTTTGTTAAGGGCAGATCCTGCCTCTTAAACCTGGTTGATTTCTTTGAAACAGTCACCAAGGCCATTGATGAGGGGAAGGTGGTCCACACAGCCTACCTGGACCTCACAAAAGCCTTTGATACAATACCCCACTCGGGCATTATAGATAAGCTCACCAGCTTAAATATAAACCACTATGTCACTAGATGGGTTGCAAACTGGCTCAAGGACAGAACCCACATGGTTAGAATTGCTAGAGCCATGTCAGACTCCAAACCAGTTACAAGTGGCATCCCACAAGGCTCAGTCCTGGGACCTCTCTTGTTCGGTATATATTTCCCTGAGGTACAGGCCAACACGGAAGGACTGTGGCTGACCAAGTTGGCAGATGACTGCAAACTGGGTGCCATAATCGACTCTCCAGCCGACACAAGCATCCTCCAAAAGGGCCTCATAGAAACAGACAACTGGTGCCAGAGCCATGGCCTCAAGCTAAACGCCAAAAAGTGTGTAGTCATCCCCTTTGGCAAAAACAAAGTGCCCACAAATTACCACATAGGTGGTAATCCATTAAGTACAGAAGAAGTAATTAGGGACCTAGGGACCCAAGTTGATAGCAATCTCTCATTTGACAACCACGTGGCCAAAGTGGTTAAAAAAAACATTTTATATAGCCCACCTAATCATGAAGGGATTCACATCCAGATCAGGGGAGGTCATCGTGCCTCTTTACTCATCGCTCATCAGGCCCATAATTGAGTACAATGCCCCTTTTGGGATGTACCTTACCAGACACCTGCAGCAACTGGAAAGACCCCAAAAGTACCTCACCAAGAGGATCAAAGGGCTCAAACAGATGTCATATGCTGCCCGGTTAAAGAAACTCCAGCTCTACTCAGTGGCATACCGCCTGCTCAGAGGCAATCTGTGCCTGATGTATAAAGCCATGTCCAACCCGGAATTAATGGACATGCTGCACCTCAGAAAATCCAAATCCCATCGAGCTACGCGCTCGAGAGACTTGAACCTCAGCACTGAAACAAAATAGGACATGCTGGAGGGACAGATTCACAACCAGAGGCTCCCTTCACTCTGGAATAAAATCCCAGTCCAGGTTAGGCAGAGTCCCTCATTGACTCTCTTCAAGAGGAATCTTGATGAGTGGATGGGAGATCGCAGGTTTACCCCGGGTATCAATTCTGTGTCACTGTTAGACAGAGGCACAGTATACTAACCTCGAAAAAGGGCATAGCAAAATTAATTTAAAATGGGTGGCGAAAGCCAAACACACTCTGGCTAGGCTTATAAATGCCCTAGGGCAGATAGCCTAGTATGAACCTATGAACAACTGTACAGCAGTGTAGTACAAGCATTATTCACACAATGAAGTCCAACACAGTGAAGTACAATGCAATGTACACTGCTATCATGGATGAGTTACTGGTATGGGTCAAACAGGGGAACCCCACTATTTTGTGTAGGGTGGGAGGCAAACCTCAGTTACTGTTGTGTGTCAAAGAAGGCTTAGCCTGTCATTAATTTGGTGACCACAGCTGATGTCCTGGCATGGCACAACAAAATATGTATTATTCTCTCCGTGTTACTTGTTACTCTCCTCGTTCTGCATCCTGCCTGTAGTTTGATCTTGGGACTGTTTTTGAAGTCAGAGACTGCAATGTGTATCATTACTTTACAACTGTTGTGTGTAATGCTTTACCACTGCAAATGCATGGTGCTACACTGGGGCATGCAGTGTTCCTCATTACCTTTGAGAGGGCTGACTGTGTGAATCTGTAATGGATAAGGCATATTACTTAACAATGGGAACATGTAAGTGAACACATTTGCTCTGCTGTCACACGTTGCAGTCATTTTTGTGGACATTCAACAATATTCACCTGATTACTGTAGCAAGGTAAATGAATCAATAATATGTCATAATATAATTAAACAATCAGCCCAGGTTTTGCAGCATACCTCTCAGTCTCTTAGAGCATGAAATGTAGACAAAGCCGTAAATAAAAGAGGGACAAAAATCACTAAATAGGGACACTTGTTAAATATTGCTCTTACAAACTAAGAAAGTTGATAGAATAACAGGTTTTGCATTATCCTGAAATTTCTGAAGGATATGAAGTCTGAAACTCATATGTCTGTCATTATTTTCTGACTTCAATCTGTAATGATTTGCCAGTAATCTTCCATAACACCACACATCTTTGAGAATATAAAACCAGATTCTGGACATTGTGCAACAGTCTGTCCATTTGAGAGGAATGTTCTTGAGGTACCTTGCGATTGCAGCAGTTGAAAACAGTTTTAGTTCAGGGCTGACTCTGTGTGATGCAAGCAGTACACAGGCAATACACGTGGAGGTAAAGGTTGTGTGAGTTGTCTGACATAAAACTGACTACACATGTATATGAGTAGGACAAAGAGCTGATGTCCCTAGGTGTTCAGTCACTGTGCTCTGTGTTCTCTGACAAATGAAGGCAATAATGGGCACGGCTAGCTCTTAACATACAAGTAACGTAATTGCTCTGCTGTCACATGTTATGATACTTTCTGGATAAATACAACTACATTTGCTTGATCACTGTAGCAAGTTAAGAAAGTCACATATATGGTATATTATTACAGAATACAGTGTAGGGTCAACACTTACCTTGCAATTGCAGCAGTTGACACAGTTTTAGTTCAGGGCTGATTCTGTTTGATGCAAGCAGTACACAGCTAGCACATGGGGAGGTGAAGGTTGTGTGATTCATCTGGTATCAATGTTAATCTATATATGTGAGTCAGAGAATGGTATTAGGCACCTAAGTGGTCAGTGAATGTGCTACGCATTGTCTCTTAGCTAAAGCAAGGGCATACTGTGCATGCCTAGTTCTGCCTCTGTTCACAGCAGCTGGTGGTTCCCCCTCTGAGTCCTCCTCTGACTGTTGCTGTGGTGACCTACGTGTTGGTGGGGGGATGTGTGTCCCTTTTCTTTGCTGATCCTGCTGCAGCTGTTTCCGCAGAATCAGATTGTGTAGCACATCACATACTGTGAAGATTTTTGTACATGCACGTGGATCATACTGCATCTAGGCACCTGAATCTTGACTTCAGCAGCCCAAATAGACACTCTGTGACGTTTCTAGTTTGAGCATGTGCTTCATTATAGCATTCTTCTGTGGGTATGTGTGCACGTCTGATGGGTGTCATAAGCCACGGCTCCAGTGCATAGTCAGCATCCCACAGTAAATGTCCCTGTGGAATGTACCCCCTAGCAAACATCTGGTATAGCTGTGATGTGTGACAGATATGTGATTCATGATAACAGCCAGGGTTGCCAGCACAAACTTTCAAGATGATTCCCTCAGCATCACACATTACTTTGCAGTTGATGGAGGGGAACCCCTTGTGGTTATAGTACAGTCTACCCCACTCAGCAAGGTGGTGCCTTGATGTGCACATGAGCAATCTATAGCACCCAGTACTTCAGTGTAGTGAACTACCTGGTAGAAGTAGACCATATTACTGGCCCTCTCCTCAGACCTACGAGGGAAACATATGTATTCACTGACATGCATGACCATGGCATCCAGTAATTGGTGTAGGATCCTGGATGGTGATGCCTGTGACACACCCATCATGTCTCCAGCTGATCTTTAAAAGGTACCTTTAGCTAATATCCGAAGGGCTACACATACCTTAGTTTCCACTGTGATGGGTTCCCCTCAGTTGTCTCTGGGTCTTAGTTGAGGGCAGCAGAGCTCACAGAGTTCTTGTAATGTGTTCCTGTCTAGCCTGTAGCACTCTACAATCTCCACATCATATAGCAAATGAAACATCAACCTGGGTTGGAACACTCTTCTCCCCCTCAGCCTAGGTCTATTGTCATCAACACCAGAAGCCTCAGGTTCAGCCTCTAGAACATACATATGGATTGAAGCTGCAGCAGCCCCTAGCACTGTCTCAGATTAAAAGTTACTTGATTCTACTATAATGGTATTGCAGTAGGCAGGAAAAAACAGAGTTGGGTCTACCTGCCTGTTTTATAACCTGTGGAATAACATTCTGCGCAAAATCACCTACTTCTGTTTTAATTAGTACCTATGAGCTGCACCTGCTACTTACTTGAAAGTATGAACTGTAGTTTCAGTCATTGCTGCCCATCATGCTACTACATGCCCCTGCATGCACCAAAGGCAAAAAATAAAAATACAAACAAAGTAAATAAGAATGTTACAAGGCCTGTAATCAAACCCTGCACCAGCTGTACTCCAGACCAAGCATATACATGTGGGACTATAGAACTAGTTACATATCAGTTAGACAGACACCTTCAATGTATTTGAGTCATTTCACTACGTGCCACTATGTGCCTCTGCACACCCTAGCAAGCACCAATGGCAAAAAAAAAAAATAAAAAATAGGAAATTGGGCCAGTATTTGAACCTTGCACCATCTGTACTCCAGCCCAAGAATATACCCTTGGGGCTATAGAAATAGTTACATATCAGTTAGACAGACACCTGCTATGTATTCCTCATTTTCCTGCAATTGTGCTAAGTGCTGCTGTACAAAAACACTGTAGGAGTCCCTACACAAAGTTGTCTGCCCTACACGGTTACACTTTTTGCTGATTCAAAGGTGTGTGAACCTCATTTGCATGGCAACCATGTAGAGAGGCCCTCCTGTACATGGTTAGTAAGCATGTAGGCTTGGGAACTCCACAACATATATGCACAAAATGCCTACATTACAGTATCAATGCTGTTTTTCATGCCATTTATAATTAGGATATATACATTACTTAAGGGTATAGAAGTATGTGGGGTAGAGCGAGGTTTCCATTCACTTAATAATTGTTAACACTGTTGTTCACCATTTTTAGAACAAGACTGTCTAAATATATATTAATGTGAGTATTTTCACTTTTTAAGGTCAGTTATATGTTGATGTGATCAGTTTTATTTAGTTTGGTTTCCGTGTAGACATCTTTCCGCAATTGTATTCAAAACGTTTTGGAATACATGACCAGGAGCTACACAGAAGCTACACGGTTGCTTTACAGTTTATTGAATTGCTGAGGACAGCTTTGCAGGGGTGATTTGCATTCCATGGAAACTACATGGACTCAGGCAGTATGTGTGAGATTGCTCAGAGTTTACTGAATAGTAAACTGTTCGTGCATTCGCATTGCACCGCGATGTGCACACAGAAAAAAATAACCATGTAGGGTTTACTGAATCTTGGGGTTCCTCTCTGCCTCCTGGATTTGTTCCTGCTCCTACTCTGAGACATAGCTCTCTTTTTAATACCCTTCTTCACCTTTCTTATACCTCCCTTTAAAGCACTAAATCACTTAACCTGCTTATCCCCTTCTTATACTTCACTTAATGGTAGTACTTAAACTACTACATAGGTAAAGTAGTTACCATAACCCAATTACTATTCCACAGCTACCTCTCAACTAACACTTAAACTTGTTTACCCCTCAAATACCTCACTCTATTGCATTTCTTAAGTTTCTACTTATCTTATACTCCACTCTTCTATTTGTAAATTGCCAATCCAATGCTTGCATATTAATGTTTGTGAATATGAATACAAATTGCATTATACTTACTATTATGTCAGTCCAATGCTTGCATATTAATGTTTGTGAATATGAATACAAATTGTATTATACTTGCTATTATGTTATGTATTCAGTGAAACTGAATTATAAAAATTTGTTATTACACATATTGATTGCATTAAATACGAAACCTCATAACAAATCTCCCTGGACCTCTACTGAAAAAGGGCACCTGTGCCTAGTCAGACTTTCCTAGTATATAATGTCAATAAATAAAGTAAAATATTTTATAGAAGTCTGGATTTTAGTGTGTTTAATAGACTATATCATGCATATAATATACTCTACAGTACAATAACTAGGGCAAGACAGAGGACAATTACCCACATGCACAAGCTGTTGTGGGGGACATAAGTGGCTGTTGCCAGCTGGGTGTGACTGCAGTACTTGGATTCATTTAAGAAGCAGCTGATGGTGTTGTAGCTCCTTAAAAATTTGATTTATATAGTAGGTTTGCATGTCAGTAACTACAACAAGGCACTTGCTCCTCAGTGTTTTAAGACTTTTTTTTGGCACTTGGTTGAGGGACAACCAGTCAGTGGACTGTGTGTGTGTGTGGGGGGGGGTGGACAGTTGTGCTGTCTATGTACGTGATATTAGACATGCCTGGCCTTGCACAAAGACAAAATAAGTATCCCCCTCAGGTGCTGATCATTCAGAGGCACCTTCCTACCATGTTTTTATTTTATTTTTTCCTATGTAAAGAAATGGGTTATGTTTCCTTGTAAAGAACGAAAGAAAAACAATCACTGGCACAGTGGTGCAGGGAGTAGCATTGCCATCTAACAACACATACGCTGACTTCGGTCTTTAGTGTTGCTTCTTCTGTGTAGAGTCTGCTTGACTTTACTACAGAGTGTGTGTGTGTGTGTGCGTGTGTGTGTGTGTGTGTGTGTGTGTGTGTGTCTTATAATGGACCTGGCTTGCTGAGCACAGTGTCGGTATATGTATGCCTTTATGAAAAAATCTGTCCAGCTTGTGCTAGGCTGGACTTTCAAGGCCAGTGTCAGTGTGTGTGTGTGTGTGTGTGTGTGTGTGTGTGTGTGTGTGTGTGTGTGTGTGTGTGTGTGTGTGTGTGTGTGTGTGTGTGTGTATGCATGCACGTGCGTTCTTGCTTGTGTGATAAATCAGTATAGCTTTTCACAGACCTAGCTTTCTGGGGATGTGTCAGTATATTATAAAAAAATGGATTTTTATTTGTGGCTACGCACAATATTGCTGGATGCATGCAAAACAATTAGCAAGTCACCATCTTTCAGACTCTGAGAGCTTCTGCGTACTACCACTTTATATAATGCAGATTTTGCCATAGAATTAGTAGTAGCCTGTGCCCTGAACCTAATAAAGTTTAAAACTGGTCCTTTTTGGAAGTGTGTACAGAATGTTAGTATTATGAAGGCAAAGGTGTAAAGATGGGAAAAATTTGTATTGTCTACAAAATTATTTTTGGAGTCCATTCTGTTTCAAGATGGAGCCTGACAGCCAAGTCTGTTTTTAATTCTCTATTTCCTGCCAATGTAAATATTGCCAACATGAATATTGCCAGCACAGAAAGTTCCAACACAGTAGATCAGAACTAATAAGGAAAGGCACTGATAAGGGGTTTGCAGATTCTTACGTAAGCAAAATAATACAAAGGTGCTTAGTTTTATTTGGTCAGTGGTTATAGTTTAGTAGATGCAAAATATTCTGCCTAGAAGCATTTGCAATATTAAAAAAATATATATTTTCTTGTGTTTGAGGAGACAAGACTTTAATTGTTTAGTCTCCCACATACATGTGCTCTTTGTAATAAAAGAGATTAGTCTACTCTGCTGAACTGTGTTGCACGAAGTTATTTTTGATCTTAGCAGTACAGTTTATGTGAGGGCTGTGCACACTGTGATCCTTATTTCTTTAACTTTCATCCCAAACCTCAGAGGTGTGCACATAAGGTAACTATAGCCCATTTTTGGGGCAGTGTACTATTTTGGAGCAGCAACTCAGATTGGAGGATGACACTGAGGCCTACCTAGTGGTGTTTGAATGATATGTGGTAAGAGAAATTTGACATCAAGGGGAGGGGGACAGGGTTTTCCCTAAATGCCTATGTAGACAGGAAAGGTGCTGGTTCATATAATTATCATAATTATCAGAAATTGAAAACAGAAATACTAGCTAGGGCTAGTACTTCACCAGACTAACACATTTTCAAGTTTTATTACTGGCATTCATTATTCATAAATCTGAAATATCTGAAATTGCTCATTTAATGCATATTTTAAAGTTGTGGTTAGAGCTTAATGTAAATGAAGCAAGAAAAAATCTAGAAATACTGTCTATTGATAAATTTAAAAGGGCAGTCAGTGATATCATGAGAAGGCAGATGTCTCGCAGTGTCCTTAAATCTTCTGAAATATTAGTTGTTTCACCAGAAAATGTGTTATTAAAAATGAATAGCAAACTATAACCAGAGATATATACATCAGGAGCTTCTAGCAAGCCCTCACCTAAGAGTGTGTATCTGTCTAAAACAAACAAAAATCATTACATTATGAAGTAATTTGATTTAAATGTTGTAAGTGAGGACATATAACGGGATATTACAGAACTAATGGTAAGAGTGTTGTACCTGTAAAAGCTATTAATGTTACCCTAAGGGCTGGTAAACAGTCCATATCTGAAAGTATGTCTATGGAATATGACGATCATGGCGACCCATATACTGTCAAAAAAGTCTGTGTCAGAAAGTATGCCTATACAGTTAGACATTTTTGTTTTTTAATTATTACAAGAACTGTCAAATCGTCCTTTTTCTTTCTTGTTGTGCTGTAAATTGTTACATGCACTATTTCTGTAGAAGGAAAAGAGGCGCAAAGGTTATAAAACTCAAAGGTTGAGTAAATACCAATATGTATGTGTTAACAATACATATTAAATCACAATATGTGTGTAAGCACAAAAATGTTGGTAAACAAACAATTGAAGCCAAGTTTGTACATGGGACAAGAGAGAGAGAGTACCCTGTAACTCAGGTAGAAATGCAAGCACTTTTAGGCAAAGTGTTCCATCCACTTGCTTGGGTATCTATCTTAACACATGAGATGTTGATTGCCAAAGATTTCTGTCATTTTAAAGAACTTTAAAAAATATTGAGGAGCAAGGCATACAACTAGCTACTCTGTTAGAGATACATAGATCCAGCAAAGAAAATAGTGTGGACATAGAAGCCTTGTAAGGAACTAGGATTAGGGTCTGGGTGAATGAGTGAGTGAAACCTGTCACTATGTCATACCACACTACTCCAGTTTTCAGGCTGAGAGAAATCAGTAAAAAACTGACACAAAAAGACCATCATTTCAGAACAAGAGAACAAAAGAAGTCTCTACAGAAAGTGAAAGGAGTGGAGAAGCACCTTAAAATAAGTAGAAATTGAAACTAGGACAGAGACAGATGAATTTCACACTGAGGAAAAAGAGAAATGAAAACTAGAGTAAAGTCATTTGTATCTCTCTACTACTCCAGAGCAAACAGCCCAACAAAACAGAAGTAATATCTAAATCTAAGCAAACAGCAAGTAAGAGAACTACTAAAGTAGACAGAGGGAAACTGCTAGTGCCCCTAACAGAAAGAAAGCACTCTACTCAATTATCAGTTTCAAGACTATAAATTAAATATAGGAGAAAAGCTGTTCCAGTCTTTGTAGTGGAATAGACTACACCTTTCATTTCACATCAGGCTGCTAATGAAAGTAATACTGAACTGACTAACTTGGATAAGTTCAGTAAATTTTAAAAAGTCGCAGTGGGAAGGAAGACATTAAGTAAAGAAACTGACACAGAAACACCTAGTCTGAGTGTGTGTGGAGGGGTGGCAAATGAACAGAGCCCTACTGCTTATCTATATTTAGAATCACGAAAGAACTTGCTGTGCATGGTGACTTAAGAAAGAGAACAAACAATGAGCCAGCTGTTGGTGCCAAAGCCTTTTAGACCACTAATGAAACTAGCACATAGCCACATTTTGGTTAGTCTCCTGTGGATGGATATGACAAAGGCCAAGATTTTAATCAGAATTTACTAGTCTGGTATTATGAAGAAAACAGAAAGCTTTTGTGTGGCTTCCCTGCAATGTGAAGGGACAGCACCTAGTTAAACATTAATACTCTTGCCTATAGTAGAAATATAATTTGAGTGAATAGCAATGTATATTGTATGGCCAGTAGTGAAGCTGAGAAAGGAGTATTAATATATGCATTTAATAGTTAATTATTGCACATGTTTTTTTGAAGCTGTACCCTTATGAAGAGTTAATGTCAAGTCTGGTTGGGGGTTGGTATAATAGCCAAGGTGTTTGCCTCATAGACATAATGTACAGGGTTTGATTCTCACATGTGATAGGAGAAATTGGCTAGGCTTAAAATTTCTCACAAGGGCAACTAGCCTAGTACTTATCTATGAAAACTAGAACTACTTTTTCCTCCCAGAGAAGGAATTCCCTGAGAAATTCTGCTAAGGCAACCTATTCATGTCCTGACAAGGGATCACTACTAAATCCCGAATACTTACAATACCGAAGACTGGAATCCTGAGACCAGATACCTGAAAGACGAGAAGACCGGAAGACCAAAAGCACGAAATTTAAAATACCAAACAGTACACTAAACATACACCACACACACATACACATACACGCACCTTCAGCCAAAACACAATCACACAAACCTACACACATAAAAGCAGGGGGGCAAGCTCTCCTGCACTCCCCATGTGGGGGGCTGTGCCCCTATTCCCCCCTACTTAAATATTCTAACTCCAAGGTCACACTATACAGACAAACACACGAAAACACCACCACACACCTACATTCCTCGCACACACACACACATCACAGTCACAACACACACACACATACACGCACATTAAAGCCCCTAACCAACACAACAAACATAGATACTTACCTAACTTCCTGACATCTCCAAACTTCACGATTTTGAAATTCGCGCTTCTGGTCTTCCGGTCTTCTCGTTTTTCGGGTATCTGGTCTCAGGATTCCGGTCTTCGGTATTGTAAGTATTTGGGATTTAGTAGTAATCCCCCTAACAAATGTATGAGCTCTGCTAATTCTTAAAATAGCTAAGGGCCTCTGTATACCTTCCACAAACAGATATATTAGTTGATTATTTTAATAAAAAATTTAAATCTGTGTTAAGGAAAGCAATAGAATAGGCTGAAAAAAGATAGTGTTAGTTTCTTCCATATCAGCTCTTTGCCAAGAGGGAGGTATTTCTTAGTTTCATTTAGGTTCACTCTGTTTGAACTAGTATTTGCTAGATAAAGTAGAGGAAAGTGCCCTTTTAAAAGTCTGACTAAACATTTTACTGATCTATAGAACAGACTTAGAACAATAATGTATATAGTAAAGAGCATATGGAAACGGTACAGGAAATACAAAGAAGAACATATCATAGAAATGCAAGGATTAGAAAGTTCAAAGCAGGGGACATAGTGCTTTTGTCGGGGCTCACTGCTGAGAACAAATTTCTAACAAATTGACAAAGACCTTTTGAAATTACAGAAATGGTAACTGAAGTAAACTAGAAAGTGAGGCAACCTGGAGAAGGGAACAGGAAAATATATACTATGTAAATTTTTTGAAGTTGTGGGAAGAAACTAAGATATTTGTAGTGAGTACATTTGCAGAAGAAGTTTTCCATAACATGTCCTGAAGTCAAGACAGGTGAGATAATATCAGTCTCCTCGAAATTCAAAGTTAAGGGGTTTGAACTGAGGAATAAGGATACAAGTGTCAATTTAATGCAGCAAAACAGTGAAGCTTTGTCTGGTGAAAATGTAAATCTAAAACCATACACCACATCAGAATACAAAAACATATCAGTTAATGAAAAGCTACAAAAATGTTCAAACTTGGGGTAAAGCAGGAATCTCAGTGTTAGTAGAATAATTCCATCATCATGTGCCCAAGCCTGATCCATCTATCAGAGTTTGCAATGATTTTACAATACTAAACAACATATCTAAGCTTGACTCATATTCTATGATTTGCATACATGAACTAGTGGTAAAGTTAGGTAAGGCTAGATTTCTCTGCACTTTGGATGTAACTAAAGGCTATTGGAAATTCCATCAGTCTAAGAAGTAAAGGAGGAAGTACTGCTTTCCATGCCAGATCGCTTATTCCACTATAGAATCATACATTTTCTCTTCATGAAGCATCAGTAACATTCCAGAGGTTAATGGGCATGGTACTTAGATCCCACAGAAGATTTTGGCAGCATGCTTGGATGATGTGGTTATTTTCTGTGAGGGCTGGGAATGTCATCTCCATAAGGTGCAGACCATTTTGTACTCCCTGTGTTAAATTGGTCAAGCAACAAGTATAGCTAAGTACAATATAGGCATGTAATATTGTGCTATGTAATATAAAACTGGCCCAGACTCACTATAAAACGATAGGTTAAGGCTTCCTTGGGCTTTGCAAACTATTATTACAGGCTTGCCACAGACTTTGCCTCTACTGCCTGAGTTTTGACTGATCTAGCCAAGGCTAGGCACCACTGAATATCAAACGGGCAGATGCCATGGAAAACACACATAAACTGAAGGGCTTGTTATCAAAAATTCCTAAAACTACTTACTACCATTAATGATGCGTCTAATGTAGGGATGTGTCACAAAATGTAGAATGGAATGAGTAACCTATATGTTACATTAGACACATTCTCAGTGTCTATGAATATCATTATTGAGTGACTGAAAGAGAATGCTAAGTGAGCAAATGGACCTCAAAACATTAGAGACTTTTTCTTGTCACAGTCCATGGCCCTCAGCCATGGTATTATAAGCAGATGGATGATAATTCTACGCTTGATAGTAGACATTAGACTACCAGCCATTCAAATTCAATATAACCCATCACGTAGGTTGCTGCCTCCTCAAAACAGATGAGTTGTCCCATCTGTGGGCTCCAACTCATGGTTCTACACTGGAGTAGTTGCATGGCATAGTAGTGGAGGCTCCTCTTTAATTTCTCCGAGTCTTTTGGGTTTCTAATACCATGACAGGAATGGACCACATTCCTAAGTCAAAGTATGATTAACATTCATGAAATTAGTATTGTTTCAGTCTTTGATGTTAGCCAGAAGTGCTCTTCGCAGCACCTGCAATGTGCCCAGTAATGACTCCTTCTGCAATCCTTATGGAGTTACATGTATCGGTAACATATCTAAGTTTGATTGTAAATTCCTTTTTTATAAGACCCATTGCTCCTACTACTACTGAAACTGTCTGGGTATCTTTCTTCCATATTGCCCTTGTTTCTGCCTGCAAATCCTGGTATTTTATTACTTTGTGTCTCTCTCTCTACACAAGATACTGTAGTCACTGGGTGTAGTAATTTCATGATCAATGCTACTTTTGTCTTTTGAACTGTTAGTAAAGGATGTTCCCATGTGATATAGACCATCATTTTCTCATGTCTCCAGTGTTTTTCAGGTACTTCAATATTATAATGTTTGCACTATCCCCAGTGCAAAAGTCCTGCCACATTATTATGCCTTTCCGTATACAGTCCTTCTGTCATTAGTATATCACAACTATCAACAACATGTGGAACTGTTTCTAATTCTGTTTTACAAAACCTGCATTTGTCTGTTTCTCCCACATATTCAATGGAATTTGTAAATCAGCACACATGTAGTCCAATATCTTGGAGGACTAATATAAACCATTTGTCTTTTGGTTTAAATTCACCTCTCCTTAACTATTCCTTCATTCCATCCTGATCAACATGAGGTTGTTCAAAGAGTTTTCTATACTTGCAACTATATTTATGCATTTTCCACATTTCTTGCCTTCTCATCTGAGCCTTCATCCTATATTCTTTCTTTTGTTTATTGGCACATTCACTTGCTGCCTTATTTTTATCTACTTCTGGTTTGGTTTCCATTCCTGCTTGATGCCAATATGCTTCTGCTAAACTAAGCAGGGAAGTCATCTTAGAGTTACTCTCTTCACGTTTCAAAACTTTCACTATGTTTGGGTTTTGTGAGGTCAGGAGATATGTATACAGTCCCATGATTGCAGATCTATACATGTATTCAATTTCAAGGAGGCCCATACCTCCTTCAGAATGGGGAATATATAACCTTTTTATGCACTCATTTTTATAAATCATTTGATGCACATGAAGCCTCCTTCTTGTTTTCCTGTCCAACCTATCCAACACCTTTTGGGGCCAGTCAATCACTTCAAAATTGTAAGTTAGTAAAGGGAGAGCATATTGGTTTATAGCTTGGACTTTGTTCTTAGATGTCAATGCTGTTTTCAGTACTAATTTAAATCTTTTAAAATATTCCTTACTAAGTTTTATTCTCATTTGTTCATGGTTTATTGTTCATCCTTCATCCATTCCCAAATATTTATTCACTCCCTCTAGCTCAAGTTCTTTTATGTCAGATTCCTGTCCCAAACTGATGTTTTCTTGGTGCTGCAGCTTTCCTGCTTTAAAGGTTGCTTTGCACATTTATCAAGACCAAATACATTTTTATAACATCTGAAATGTTTTGATCACTTGCAGTTGTGCTTTCAGTTTCTCATCTGATGAATTATACACTTTTACATCATCTACAAAAACAAAATGAGAAAGCTTTATACTTTACTGTTTTCTGGAAGCCAAACTGTAGTCATGACTTAATCTGTTAAGTAGACAACTTAACAGGTTATGGGCAAGACAAAATAGCAGCAGTGACAGACAGTCACCCTGGAATATCCCCCTTTGAATTTTTACCCCTGGAATAATAATTTGTCCTTTATCATGGCTTAATTGCAAAGTGGTTTGCTACTGTTTCACGGTCACTGTAATGTAATCGATCAGTCTAGGGTGTGTCTTATACATTTTAAGCACTCTTTTATCCATGAATGTAGGATACTTTCAAATGCTTTTTTATAGTCTATCTATGCCTTGTTTAAATTCTTCTACTTTGTACAGTTCGCCATTACGACTTTATTTAACAACAAATTATCCTTTGTTCCATATGACTTTCTTTTATCACCATTTTATTCTATTGTCATGATTCAGTTTTCTTCTAAATGACTACAAACTCTGTCAGCATCAGTTCCAGTGTAAAGTTTATATGTCTTCAGAAGGCAACTTATTGGTCTATAGTTTTTTGGATAGCTTGCGGAGTCACTATTAAATAGGAGTATTGCTTTTCCTATTGTTAACAAGGATGGTGTCTGGTCAAGGTGTGCATATAAATAGTTCTTATTTGTGGCTAAATCTTCATGTAAAGATGTTAATACTTTTAGCCAGAAGTTAGGTACTGCATCTGGGCCTGGGGTTTTCCAGTTAGGAGTTTTTCTTAAATTTGTTTCCATCTCTCTGGCTGTTATTTCATCCCATTTCATATTTTGTATATTTAAACTTTTTAATATTTCTTTTACTTCTTCTATGTATTTAGCATCTTTGTTAGGTTCCATAGGATCTTCATAAATATTGAAAATTTGTCCTTACAGGTGATGTGGGGAGCATAAAATTGTGTTTGAAGTGCTATGATTTTTTTTTAATTGGTTAATTCGCAATCACTAATGTTCAATTAATTTGTGTTTGAGTACATAGTGATTGAATACTAGTGATTTTAACCCTTTTGACAGATATATATATATATATATATATATATATATATGTGTGTGTGTGTGTTTATATATATATATATATATATATATATATATATATATATATATATATCTAGAGAGTATATCAAAACTTCGAACGCTGAAAAGTTCGAATAGCAAAACCTCGAACTTGAAAGTTCGAAGACTGACAATATGGGTGTATATCACATAATCGAAATCACAAAACATCGGACACTATAAGCTCGAACTTGGAATGTCAAAATGTGATATAATCGAAAGCTCAGAACAGCAAATTTTTCCCAAGGGAAAAAATTCGCTGTTCTGGGAAACACATACACAACACAAGTACACCAAAAAAAGTAATCCACACATATACACTAAAAATCCTACTTCTAATCCTACACTAAACCGTACATACACTACTATCTATAGGTTCATAGGTAGGTACTAGGCTATCGGCCCTGGGGCCTATACAAGCCCAGCCAAAAAGCTTTTGCCACCCAAGAAAATTATTTTCCTGTGCCACTGTCGAGCAGAGCCACAGAGGTGATCCCCGGGGTGAATTTCCTATTTCCCATCCAATCATCGATTTTTCTTGAAGAGTGCTAACGAGGAGCTTTGTTTGATATAGATAGGTAGTTTATTCCAGAGTATGGGAAGTCTCTGGGACAGGAATCTATCCCTCCTGCATGTTCTGTTTATTGTGGTGACAAGGTTTAGGTCCCTAGGCGTGTAGCTTTGGGTTTGACATAGCTTTGTATGTTAGGCAGAGATCACCTCTGAGTAGGTGATATGTGACAGAGTAAAGCTGGAGTTTTTTGAGACAGTCTGCATAGGGCATCTGTTTGAGGCCGGTAATCCTCTTTGTGAGGTATTTCTGCGGCCTTTCCAGTTGCTGTAGATGTTTTGTAAGGTACATACCAAAAGGGACGTTGTACTCTATAATGGGTCTAATGAGTGATGAGTAGAGGGGAACAATTGCCTCTTTTTTTCTGGATGAGAAACCTTTTGTGATGAGGTGTGCCATGTAGAAGGATTTCCTGACTACTGTGGCGGTGATTATCAAAGGAGAGACTACTGTCCACCTGTGTCCCAAGGTCTCTTATCACACTTTCGGTGTTAGGTATACTACTGCCTATGTTGTAGTTCATGGGTACAGAGTTTTTACCAAAGAGGATGACAATGCACTTTTTGGCACTGAGCTTGAGGCCATGGCTTTGACACCAGGCATCTGTCTCAGTGAGGCCCTTTTGTAGGATGTCCATATCATTAGGAGTTTCGATTATGGCTCCTAGCTTGCAGTCATCTGTGAACTTCATTAGCCAAAGACCTTCTGTGTTAGCCTGTACTTCAGAGAAGTAGATACCAAACAGGAGAGGACCCAGGACTGAACCCTGAGGTACTCCACTTGTCACTGGTCTGAAGTCGGATTTGGAGTCTGCTACTTTCACAGTGTGGGTTCTGTCAGTGAGCCAGTTGGCAACCCATCTTGTGACATAGGGATTTATACCTAGTTTAGTAAGTTTATCTATAATTCCAGAGTGGGGGATGGTGTCGAAAGCCTTGGCAAGATCTAGCTATGTGTGAACCACCTTACCCTTGTCTACGGCTTTGGTGACTGCTTCAAAGAAGTCTATCAGGTTTAGGAGACATGATCTGCCTTTTACAAACCCGAACTGGGTGGGGTCCAGAGTTTGGAGATTACCAATGTCTTTCTTTATAAGTTCCATGATGATACGTTCCATGGCCTTGCAGACCAGGCTCGTCAGGCTAATGGGGTGGTAATTCCCAGGGTCCGTGATGGCTCCCCCCCTTGTGGAGTGGGATAACCATTGCTGTGCGCCATTCATCAGGCACAAAGCCTGAGGTGAGGCTATGACTGAACATGGTACTTAGGTGGGGTGCCAGTTCGTTCTGTAATTCATGTAGAACGCAGCCTGGGATGTTGTCTGGTCCCATGGATGCTGTGTTCTTGGCTTTGGAGAGTGTGGTTTTTACCTGTGCAGCCATGAATACAGAAACTTTGCATTCTTCCGGTATAGAGATGGGCTCTTTAGGGGATGAGAGGGGGGTAAAGTTAGCACTGAACCTATCTGCCAGGATGTTGGCAATATCAGTTGGGTCTGTATATTTAGTGCCATTGTGCTGTAACTCAGAGCAGATCTGAGTGTTGTCATTGAGATTCTTGACATAGCTATAGAATGCTTTGTGGTTGTCTTTAGAATCAGTGGTGATTTTGTTTTTGTAACTAGCTTTGGAGGATTTTATCAGGGATCGCAGCTTCTTACTGAGGCTGACCAGGGAGCTCCTCCACTCATGGGATTTTACTCTCTTTTGCAACAATTTCTTCCTTCTGTTGTACAGTTTGTTTATAGCAGGGGACCAACAGATTGGCTTCCTTTTTCTGGAGGATAGCATCTTGGTTCTGTTTGGGATAGCATGATCCATGCACTCATGTAAGTGCTTATAAAGTGCAATTGCGTAGGATTCAGTAGTCATAACTGTATTGTCCATCTGCATGGGTGTCATGAAGTTCACCACTTCTGTCTTAAGAAGCATGAAGTTGGCTTTGGAGAAATTTTTCACCATGGTTTCCTTAATGGTGGGTGGGGGCAGGATGTGGATATCTAGGGTAATTAGCTAATGGTCAGATCGGACCAATGAGGCATTGACTTCAGGTGTGAAACACCGGTCACTCATGTTGGTAATGACTAGATCTAGGATATTGTTGCCCCTGGTGAGGGTGTGGATAAGATGATCCGCATTGGAGTTTATAAATTCCAGAAAGCATTGAGCGAAGGAGTTGGTACATGAGTAGTTTTCCCAGTTAATGATGGGGTAGTTGAAATCGCCCATTATGAGGGTGTTTGGTTGAACCCTAATATTTTCCAGTACATCAAGAAAAGAGGAGTGGGAATCCTGGGGCATGGTGGGGGATCTGTAGCAAGCTACAATTTGGATTGCAGTTTTGCCCAGAGTTAGTTGCACTTGGATAACCTCGGCTGCATTATTCTGAGCAACTAGCCTGGAGGTGTGGATATCCTTAATGAATATGGACACACCTCCGCCTTTGGTGTTATGGTCCAGGTTACATGGATGAAAAGTGTGGTATCAGTTATAGCCTGGTAGTGCAGGGGTGCTCTCTGGAGCCTTGAACCATTCTCATTCACTGCACAGATATCGATGGTCTCCATTTTAAGGAGTGCCTCGAGTGAGTGCATTTTGAGATTTAGACTTCTATCATTGAGTAGCATCACCCTCAGTTTTTGCTTGCCTGTTCCTGTGACGGTGATGAATTTGATATTTGAACCTTGCCTAAAAAAGGCACTATAGGGGCGGCAAGAACCTTAGCCAGAACAGAATTCCTGGGGTGACAGGGGCAGGCCATCTGTGGCAAAGCATTGTGGTCTGTCGACCATGTCATCCCAGGCAGGCAGATACTGGATCCCTTTAAAATGGCACTAGAAGCTTAGTCAATTGTTGAAGTCAATCATTTTGTCCTTGTACTGCGGCATCATTCTGGGTGATGGCAGAATGCTACTCAGGGCTAGAGTCATGCCTGCCTGGGTTACAAGATCGGAGAGCTCTTCCATGTCTCTTTTCATGTAGTCCAGGGAGGTAAGCCTCAGGTCATTCACACCAACATGGACAATGACAGAGTCATATTTGTACTTGTTATGGAGTGACCTGAGTGCGTGGGTTATGTGGCGGATCCTGGCACCTGACAGGAAGCTGACAGTAACCTTCTCCTTGTTTAGCCTGGTGAGTGGGGCATCAGTATGCCTGACTATAGAGTCACCTATGACTAGTGTGTTGGGTACGTTGTTTTGCCTTATTGGCTGTAGTTGAGTGGCATACTGAGTCTGCGGGCTATGTGCCATTTGGGTTGTGTTGGGGGGTGGAGGTTGCTTGCATTTCTGCTTTGGAGGTCTCTGTTGCTTGAGCAGATTATTAGTGAGAGCCTCCGCGAATGTTTTTGTGTTTCTATGTGTGGATTTTGGTGGTGTAGATTTAGTGAGACTATGTGAAGAGTGTGGTGTGGTGCAAGTGTTTACCTTCTCCTCTTGACTGTCAAGTTCAGTCTTGATTGGAGAGAGCTTTACCTGCAGTTTGGCTAGATAAGTGCATCTCTCACAGGTTGTAGTGTTGGGTGGTAGGAGGAGAGGGTTGTCTGTGTACATGAGGCAATTTCTACATTGCCCCAAGATGCCCAAATTCATCAGATAGACAGGAGAGAACACTGGGAGCTGACCCTTGGACATGTCTGAATAAAAAACTATTTTCCTCTAGATAAGTCAGGAAAATGAGTACAAGAGCTGTTTTTCTCTAAGCAAGTGAGGAAAGTAAGTACCAAAACTGTTTTCCTCTAGGTAATGAGGAAGGTTGAGTGCTGTAGTAATTAGTAGGTTATTTAGTGCTTACAAGTTCTGAACAAGTGCTGATCACGAATAAGCAAATTCAAGTGCTAAAACTAAGAATCTGCATCTGGACTAAACTAGTTACAGGAAAGGGGGAAACAAGTGCAAATGCGGGTTTCTAAATCAGAAAGTTGAGAGACATGGAAAAACTGCCCAAACGGCCAATAACTACAATTTCTGGGCCAGAACCACTCCTTATGTGGTAGATAGGTTACCTAGTGCTTACCACTCCCACTGATAAGCTAGAAGGCTTCCCTCCAACACAGAGAGCTTGGGGGGGGGGGCTCAGAAGCTTACATACAGTGCTGGATAAAGCAAATCTAAATATGGACTACACTAGTTACAGGAAAGGTATATATATATATATATATATATATATATATATATATATATATATATATATATATATATATTTTTTTTTTTTTTAAATATATATACAGAAAAGTAGCTAAAACAACAGCAAAAACAATTCAAATGCAGTGCAAGCTAGCACACGAGTATGTAGCAATGTTAGACCAAACAGTTTAAAAAATGCAATTAAATTAAAAATGACTAAAAACAAGTGCAGAAGGAGTCTATTAGGTAGAATGAGGTAAAGAGATGGGACTGGGGGGAGTGTCCCAGATCAAATCTACAGTGGGGGCAGGCAACTGCAAAAGCCTCAAAATTTAAACACAGGAATAGGGAGAGTGGGTATGGGAAAACCAACACCTTCAGCAGAGAACTGAAAACTATACAGTGAAGCAAAAATAACAGTGCACAACTTAGCCAGCAATGATATAAAATTAGTCAAACAACAATTACCAGTACACAATTCTAAGTGCCAGAAAATATACTCAGCTCTGTATATCTCCAGATAGTTTGAAGAGCACGCTGCCAGGACACAGGAAGGCTCCAGCAATGATATGCAGACTTTTTTACTAAGAGGGTCTAATTTTATGCAAGTAATCCTTGAGATAGTCAGATAACACACAGGATGTAAAACCAGTTATACCAACTTAAGACACAGAGAAATAGGTCGAGGGGGAAAAACACCAGCAGAGATCTGAAAAACTATGCAGTGAAGCAAAAATAACAGTGCACAACTCTGAAGTCAGCCAGCAATGATATAAAATTAGTCAAACAACAATTACCAGTACACAACTCTGAAGTGCCAGAAAAATATACTCAGCTCTGTATTTCTCCAGATAGTTTGAAGAGCACTCTGTCAGGACACAGGAAGGCTCCAGCAATGATATGCAGACTTTTACTAAGAGGGTCTAATTTTATGCAAGTAATCCTTGAGATGGTCAGATAACACACAGGATGTAAAACCAGTTATACCAACTTAAGACACAGAGAAATAGGGGGAGGGGGGGGAACACATTCAGCAGAGATCCACTTACCTTAACCCAAACCCTAACCCTAAGGTCCGTAACTATCGCACACTCACCTTACCCGCTCCCTAACCCTAAGGTCTGTAACTATCACACACTCACCTTACCCGCTCCCTAGCCCTAAGGTCCCTAACTACTGCACACTCACCTTACCCGCTCCCTAACCCTAAGGTCCCTAACTATCCCATTCCCACACTCACCTTAACCCGGTCCGTTCACACACTTACCTTAACGTGGTCCATAACCATCGCACCACAGTGGAGAAAATAGTGAAGTGGCAGAAACAGCCCACTGAATTCTTTCCCTAGGAAAGAATTAGATGTTCTGCAGCTTCGCTATTTTTAGCGTTCGCTGTTTTGGGTTCAATATTATAACATTCGACATTTTACTACTTCGATGTTATAATATAAACCCAACAATATCAAAGCCACGGAACATCGAATTCTTTCCCAGGGAAAGTATTCAGTGGGCCATTTCCGTGGCTTCGCTCTTTCCACCACTGTGGTGGGATCTAGGAGTTGGCATATTTCAGTAGGGGGGTGTCACGTTGGGGGGTGTGGGGGGCTTTGCCCCCCACATTAGACATAGTCTGTAGTGTTTGTGTGTTTTGCGTTTTGTACTGGAACAGCATTTTTTTTCCCAGGGAAAAAAATCACTGGTCTCAGTCTTCAAGGTTTTCACCTTTCGTGGTTTTGGGTTCGATTTTATAACATTCAAAGTTTTGACACTTCGATGTTGTGATATAGACCATATATATATATATATATATATATATATATATATATATATATATATATATATATATATATATATATGCTATTAGAAAAAGGATGACTAAATAAAGGTAAATAAAATCTATATGTGTGAGTATATGTATTTGCATACTGTGATGGTTTTCAAAAGTTAAAAGAGTGCAAGTGACCCAAAAATGTATAAATAGTCGTGTAGATATTTTTTACAGCAGGATTGTGAAGAGTCCATTGCAAATGGAGTAATCCAAAATAAAGTGTTTTCTGCTATGTTAAACCTGTTTCTTTAAGGACAGAAAAATACGTGATTGTATTAGTGAGAACAGGTTTGTTTAATGAGCTACAGTTACAGTCAGAGAGCATTTTCCCCTTTGTAAAGGGGAATTTGTTATCCTGAGAAAGAAAATCAATGACAATGAAGGACCACCTTAAAGAAGAAGCCTAAAATTGTTCCTGCCAGAAGTGAGTAGCAGAGCTGAAGAGAAGGGAAGCTCTGAAAAGGTGTAGTCTAAGTAATCTAAGTTAGGAAGTATTGCAAATGCACCCAGCCGAGATGAATTCTACATTTTCTGACACACTAAAACACAATGTCCCAGAAAAGGAGAATATGAAGTAGCAGATAGGGGTTGAAAAGGAGAAATGTAACAATAAGAAATAATTTAATGTAGTAGTTAAAGAGATCCGCAGTACCTAGTCACAGTTCTAAACCAATTTCTGACAGTGTAAGACAGGAGCCTCAAATAAAGAAAAGCAACCTAGAGAAGAGAAAAAAATGGGAGACTGGTGCTCCCTCACCCTGAATCAGAGAGAAAGCAATATGGAGAAGAAAATGCTTAGTAAGGGACAAAATAACCTACCTTGAGGAGACCCTTAATCCTATTACTGTTGATCCAAAAACAAAATGAAGAGAATTTTATGCATCAGGTACATAATGAAAGAGAACAAGAAAAAAAATCAGATAAAGTAGCAACATCAATTGTCACAAAGGAATGCTGGTATGAGTTACAATTTCTAGGAGAAAAAAATGACAATAAGATATCAGTGTCTGTTAGGGAAGAAGGCAATGTCTTCTACCTCATGATGGGAAACTCCAGAGTTAGTTGAACTATAGGTAAGCCAGTTAATGTTTAAAAAGACAGAGTGAGAAGATGAAATTTATATCAGACCAAATGAGGATATATCAACAGTTGTAGAGGATGGCACTGTATTTGATGCTCTTATGGGGATCAGCTGGGTTAAAGACCCTGTGTTTCAGAATTATAGCTAAACTATCTGTTTATGCAGTACTGATGAGGTCAATAAAAAGCCAAAGCATGCATGTCTATAGATAGTGTGGGTTGGATTCATTGGTCTGAATGTAACAATAAAGACTAAAAAAGTAAAAAAAGTCATAAATATTCAGAAGACATGTAGTTGAAACACTTGATATCCTTCACAAATCATTTACATATATCCCATGGGCCTCCATTATAGGATGGTTAAGGGAAAACTCGAGTGTGGTTGTGTTTTTCTTTCAGTTTTTAGTGAATGGTTTGTATATATGACCTGTTAACCCTTTGGTTTATATATAGAAAGAGACACACAAGCCGTACATGTGCACTTAAATAAACACACACACACACAAGGTGATAGCAGTAATGGAGGAGGAGTTTATCTAAAATCATGTACGGAGAAACAATGCTCATAAACTGAGGCATTTTATCTTAAGAACTGATATAGGATCAGAGGATCATAGGAGATTAATAGGCTATCAACCCAGAGGTCATTTTAAGCCTAGCCGTTTCATTCCAATGTAATACCATAGAAATGCTAGTCAATACCCAAAATTGCATTTAGTGATTTATGTTTAGTTGCTGAAAATTTTAAGTAGGATGCTCTGAGAAAAAAGTAAAAAGAATGAGAAAGGTAAAAAATATATATTTCTTTTCAAAATTCTCAAATCTTACCATGGAGATATTTTGCACTGTTTCTACATTTGGTGTGTGTGTGTGTGTGTGTGTGTGTGTGTGTGTATGTGTATGTGGGCACTCATGTGACAGACACTGTTTATAGTATGAGCATTTATTCCACATGAGATCTAAAAAAAAAAAGTTGAGAATATCTAATGTTACAATATTCACAAACTAGAACAATTGTACATGACCCTTGATTCTGTTTAGAAATCATTCTCACCTGATGCATTGCATGCCAGTTCAGGAGCACAGAGTATAACCTGAATCTAATCTTTGCCACTAATATGGAAATACCTCTTAGATGTCCTGAGTTTCACGAATTTCCCTAATTTTTACCTTAATGTTTTGCCCTGCCAAGGGTGTGTGGTCTGCTGTTAAGTTACATGTAAAAAGCTGAAAAATAATGCCTGAAACCTGCACCACAATTCTCCATAATTTTGCTGCAGTTATGATATCTATTAACTGGTTACATCAACCAGCAGATATAATGTGAATTGTGAAGCATACCTAATGCTTTCCATTGTACAGGACTGCAAAAAAAAAAAAAAATCAGTGTTACAGTCCCAGGAGTGCAGACTAAAATGATAAAATTCATAGAAGCTCCAACAGGAGGAAAGTAAATATTTCACTTGGTTCATGAATTGCTGCCTTTCAGAATTTAGCTGTGCTTCAATAATTAGCTCTATGTTGAAATTATAACATAATCAAGACCTTTAATCACTCTTCAGTTGTATCATAAACTGTTATAAAAATTATTACAAAGCCAATGAAATTGTGAATAAGTATGATTAAAACATCCAGACGCTGTGGGAAGACAAAATAAATGTTCTGTTGGGAAATGAACCAATATACCCTGAATTCTTTGCTGAGCATACATAATAACCACACCATTAATTTAATGCTAGATTCTAGTGCAAGCCAAAAAATGTTTCTCATTGTGGTATTATCTGTTTCGTTAACCCTCCTATAACAGAGGCCCATGGCATATATGCAAATGACCCCTTAAGGACATGTGTTTTAGCTATATGACTTCTGAATGTCCACAACTTTTATTTTTTTCTTTTTAAGTCTTTGGGATACATTCAGTCTAATAAAGCCAACCCCCACTACCTGTGAACATGCCTCTTTCGGCCTTCTTATCACCTTATCAGCACAGCATAAGTGGACTATTCTGCTGACAAAGTCATAAGAAGGCTGAAACAGGCATGTCCACAGCTAGTGGGGGTTGGCTGCATGAGACTGAGTGTATCCACAAAGACTTAAAAAGAAAAAGTAAAAAGTCATGGACATTCAGAAGCCATATAGTGGAAACACTTGATATCCTTAAGGAGTCATTTACATATATCCCATGGACCTCTATTACAGGAGGGTTAAAGTATCGCACTGGAAAATTCTTGCTTGGATAGTTTTTTTCTTGTAATTTTTACTAATTGCTTTGCCAGTGTATTATCTATTTCCTTCATAAATTCAATCCCCTGTCTTTGGGATGTGAGTAACACTTTTGCATTACTTTTTTTTTAAGAGAATGTGAGTAATGCAGTTAAGTACACTGACAACTAAATTTGCTTACTGGTAGTGCAGGCTAACAGGACTATTCCAAAAGCTAGTGGTGGTATAAGAATGTGAAACACCTAAAATTATTAGTCTTGCCTTGTAATCTGAATGTGACTTATGACTGCAGAATGAAATTTCACTTAGAATTGTGAAGTACCAAGCCGTACATTCGTGAAATACTAGTGTGACATGCTTTGGAAGTGTAGTTTATTAGCATGAGCCCTTTGGAATTCTCTGTGATGTACGATCAAGCTTGAACTAAGACATTATTATCTTGGATTTGCATGTGCCTAACAACTGCAAGCCATACACCAGGAAAGCTGACTACATAGCAGAAGCTTACACATTTTCAGGTGCAGTAGTATGTACCTTTTAGCACAGACAAAATGGAAGTAGGCCAATAAAAGTCTAACCCCTTCAAGCCAAGACCCGTTTATCTGTCTTCTGTAACAATAAGAACACAAGGGGACAGTCAGCAATGAACTTACAGATCCCCAGTTGTTTGCCAAGATTTATTTTAAAGAGAGTTAGTCAGGTATTGTGTTTGGGTTTGATATGGAGACATGATAAGAAAATCTGTCACAACCACTACTTGCTTTTCATACCATTTTAGTACTGTACTTACTTTAAGTCCATCGAAGACTAGTAGTTTGCTCAAGAAATGTACAAAAAAGCCCAAAATGGGGGGAACAAAGTCCCTAAATCTAGAACAAAGAAAAAGAAGTATGAAACTCTAAATGTACGGCATTGTAGTCTTACTGCATTCCTGCACGATTTATCATAAATCAAAAGTTTTATGAAGTACGGGGCAAATATGTTAGAAAAATCAAAGATGTTTTGAAGATCGGGAACAAATGAGAAGTATGGTAGTCCATCTTGCTTTTTTGTTTTCTTTTTTAAAGTAGTGCAACCTTGTACTTGCACCATTAGCCATAGAAGAAGAAGCAGGACAGGAGATGGCCACAGGTAGTCCATCACTGAAGGTAATATTGTAGACATGTCGATAAGTTGACCAGTGTGTGTAGCTGAAAAACTATTTACTCATTTTCAGAAGTGTTGAGTCATTCTTCCCATGTAAGAGAAAAATGCATATGGAAACCATGCAGATAAAGGAAGCTTCAATATACAATTCTAAAACATTACTTCCAATGTAAGGCTGGGTGGCCTCTGTCTTATTTTATGCCCCACAACAAAACTGTATTAATATTAAATAAAAAAAGAAACAAACAATTAAATATAAATTGCAATTTGTTTCCCTATCTGAAACACAGATCTGAGAGAGCTGTTAAATCAACCTACATTTTCTTTAACTAAACTTGCCTACCACCCCTTTACTCATGTATCAAATCTTGTGAGTCACACATCCTATTTCAGTTCTTATTAATCATTCCATGGCTCGGAAATGTGCATCATTCATTTGAGAAAATCCTTTGTCATAGCACTGCATAAAGGCAGTATCTCCACAGAGTTTACATCTTTTTTGGCTAAAATTGTGGACAAAAGCATTTACTCCCAACTCTTCAGTTACATAACACAAAATATGTTCTTGTCTCAAACACAGCAGGGTTTTGGACCACACAGCAATACAAAGACTGCCCTGTTGAGTTTCACTACTACTGTCAATACCCATAAAAATAAACATAACTCAGTCTCAGCACTTCTAACAGACTTACCAAAAGCCCTTGACTCTGTGTCCCATCAAAAACTCTTAGTCAAGCTCTCCACCATCAGACTTACCAGCCCATCCCTTCACTGGTTTCTAAGTTACCTCTCTGACAGAGCTCAAGCTGTAAAGTAGAAAAGCAAGTACTCCCCTTTCTTCCTAGTAACTATCAGTATCTCTAAAGGATCTATATTAGGCCCTCTACCTTTCAACATCTTTATAAATGACCTCCATACTGCAATGAAATTGGTCCCTATTGTTTCATCATCAGCCACATTGTCAAATGGCATTTCAATGGAAATGTCATTCGTTGAGTCATTCTGACTGAGAGTGCATTACTGTAGGGATCAGAAAATTTGCCCTTTCCCCACTGTAGTGTGATCTTGTAGTTGGCATATATAATTAGTGGGGATATGAGGGCTCAATGAATGACATTTCTGATGAAATGCCATTTGACAATGTGGCCGTTCAATGAAATAATACAGACCCCAGCTAAACATGTCAACTTACTCTAGTATATGAATAATGCAATCATGATTTACTCAACTAAAACTCCTGCTAATCTCAAAGACTTTATACAACAGTCCTCCTGTATAGAAGCTTGTCTGATCAACTTTCATCTCCTCCTCAATGTCAGAGAAAAAAACTAAATTAATACTATTTACCACCAAGCAACTCTCAAACCGAAAATCAGCTTTCATTTTAAGCTCCACCAATAACACACTACTAAACAGGTAATCCAGGTAAACTTACTTGGTGTTGTTATGGTTCCCCTTTATAATCTCGAAATACTGAAATCTTGAATTTCAGTATCCCGAGACCATAAAGGCAAAACTACAAAATAGCGAAATTGCATAAGCGCGAATCCGAATATCTCAAATCCGCATTTATGTATTTACGCTATGTTACGTGAAGTGTTTGGCTGGGATGGTGTTTGGAATTTAAGGTGAGTGAGTGTTTGTGAGTGTCTTTGTAAGCTGTACATGTGGGTTAGGGTAGGGAGGTGGAAGTATGAGTGAGAGTGTTGGATGTGCTGGTGTGTGTGTGTGTGTGTGTGTGTGTGTGTGTGTGCGTGTGTGTGTGTTTGTGTGTGTGTACGTGCACGAGGGACTGTAGAATGTCTGGGTGTGAGTTTTTTTTTCTGTTTGTGTGATCTCAGAGTTGGAGGTTGGGGGTGCAGCACCCCTCACCCTCATGAGGGGAGCAGGGGGACTTGCCCCCCTGCTTACATGTAGTGTAGGGTTGCATAGTTTGTGTGGTGTAGGTAGAATGGTGTGTATGTGTGTGTTGTGTGGTGTGTGGTGTATGTATGTTCATGATTATGTGTTTTGTGCTTTTGGGTTTCGGGATTGTGAGTCGTTCGCCTTTATAGTTTCGAGATACTGGAAGTTCACGATTTTGGTATTTCGAGATTATAAAGGGTAACCGTTATTATAGATGACCAGTTGAAATTTGGCTAATATATATATATCATACAATAAAAAACTTAAAAACTAGGATCCTTATCATACCTCTCAACCACTTAATGCAAGAAATCTGGACAAAGCCTAAAAATAATTAGAGGAAAAAAAGCCCAAAATTAGGGACAGAGTTTAAATATTGCTCTTGTAAACATAGAAAGTTGCTAGATTAACAGGATTTGTGTTAGCAGATATTTTCTGAAGGATATCGTCTGAAACTGAAATGTCTGTCATTATTTAGTGGCTTCAGTCCTCAATGATTTGCCAGAAAACCTCAAATGTTATGAGGAACTGACCAAAATATTAGGCAAAAATCTGGACATTATTTGAAAATCTGGACAATTGATATGTATGATCCTTATACAGAGCCAAAGCCTACCTCACTGAATATAACAACAAAACACATAGCCTCAACCTTCTGTCTACCTTATGTATGTTGACCCCTTATTCAGTAATCTTCAAGTGACTCTGTTATACACACTTGAGTAATGTTACAATAAACCCCCTAAATTTGCAGCTAATCATCATTATAGATCTCATCATTGCTTACCCCTCAAGGAGCTAAACCAGTTAAAACTCTTCACTACTTATCTCTGTTTCAACTCACTACAATTCATAATCTCATCTGTAAACCTGATAACTGCCCAACTTTAAAAAACGTTATTCAACCCTAGTCCTCTGATAGAGCTCTATGATCAAAAGACAAATCTCTCCTCTCGACGACAAAGTCTTATAATAATACTGGTGACTGTATTCTAACAGTGTCACCAAACATGGAATCTCATCCCCTATTCCCTGAAAACAATACAACAAGAGCTTTAAAGCACAGTTCACAATACAACTATCATACAACTAGCTCTGCTCCTGGACATCACCAGTATAACATTCCCTAGCAGAGTTCCAATTTTGCCACTTGGTAACTAAAGTTAAGAACCTATACCATTATAATTATTCATCCGACCGACAGTACTCTCTACTGTCTGTTCTCTATATTTTTATGCAGTCTTATTACCTTCATATACATAACCATCTTACTCAATATTAATCACCTACTACTCTTTTTTCCTCTCTTTTTACTCTGTTTCCTCCCTGTCTATCCTGTTCCACTCCCTTTTCAACTCATCCTCTTATTAGATCCCAGTAATGTTTTCCATCTTATTCTACTCCTTCTAGCAATCTGCCTCTACCTATTTATCTCTCCCTCCAGTTTACCTTCTTCCTCCTATATATTTTCTCCCTTATAAATTTATTTTGTTGTTGCAGTCTTATTTAGGTTCATAGGTTCATAGATTAGTACTAGGCTAATTGCCCTTGTGAGCCATTTTAAGCCTAGCCAATTATCCCCTGTGAGATTCAAACCCTGCACCTTGTGTTTGTAAGGCAAACACCTTAACCATTATGCCACCCTCCCAACAATAATAAGCCCAGTGTTGAACCCAGGACCATGTACACTACAGTCATAGCAATGTACCACTACTCCATCTGAAGTCTATAAAAAAAATGAACAGCTTCTGCAAGGCTCGAAACCAGGACCCTGTACACTACAGTCACAGTAGTTAACCACTAAGCCATCACAGCAGTACATGTTGAGTCACATTATACACTTCTTAAGCCAAGACTTAGATCCATGGTGATTACTGCAATCTTTGTGTATAACATTTATTGTCTTATTTTATTACAGCTGCTTTCTATTATTGTAAATGTATAAGAACTGTTATATCTTCTCTAATGTTTTAAATCTACATTCTCAAATGCCTGGAGCTTTTCTCCCTGGGTCTCCACTAAAAAGGAGTACTTGCAACCCAGGTGGATAATCCAGTTAAAACAAAGCAAAATAAATAAGTAAGTAAGTAAATAAATAAGTAAATAAATAAATAGTATTAGTTTAATTCTTAGTTAATATGGACAGTATAGTCACTTGCACATTGTACCTGCTATTCTTACATAACAAGTGTAGTAGAGTTACAGTGCTCAGTCTCTAAGTAATGCACTACTGAGTTACTGACCATGGAAAAGTGTCCACGCTGTTAAATCAGTGAACAAACACTTGTACATGGAGCAGTGCTGCAGTGTACAGCTGTGGACACATTTTACAACATAAAATGATTTTATCTGCTTTTGACTGGCCAGCTTGATGGGCCCCTTCTGAAGCCATGTGTCCTGAGCAGTCTCTCAAAATACCCCTATTGTAATCTGCCACTGTTTCCTAGGATGGCCTACTGTCTTAATTTCAATGACAACTCTATTATTTGAATACCTGACAAACTTCATAAGCTGGGGATTTGTCACTGCTGTTCACAGGTTCATAGGAGATTACTAGGCTAACAGCTCAAGAGTCCTTACAGGGCTAGCCAGTTTTACCCAGATTTAGGTATCCCTAGAGGAAAGATACCAAGGGTCAGCAAGAAGGGTTTTGACAAGTTTTACAGACTGCCTTTGTCCATAAGAGACATGGGTGCCATCCCAGGAGTTAATGTGAGATTTCCATCCATTGGTCCAGATTGCGCTGAAGATGGTCAAGGAAGGGCCCTGCTTCACATGAATAGCAAGCCTATTCCAGAAGAGCAGCAATCTCTGGGAAGTAAATAGTGTGGGAAGAAATAGCCAGGGAATTGTTATGGCTAGGCTTGCATAGGCTATAGGGCTGATAGCCTAGTAGCAACCTATGCACTCTGTCTCTCCAACATGATCTATTTATGTCAGAGATCAGGTTTCGATCCTTGGAATGGGTAATCCTCATGCAGTTAGTTTTGAGAATATGCAACATTTTCATCAGGGCTGGATCAGAGACTGCCTTATAGGTAAGGCATAGATCACCCCTCACTAATTTGTAGGAAACTGAATAGAGTGATAGGTATTTTAATCAGTCTGCATATGACATGTTGGTTATACCCTGTATTTTTTTTTGTTGAGAAACCTCTTTGGATGCTTCAACTGTTGCAAATGCCTGGTGAGGTATGTTCCAAAGGGTGCTGTACTTGACTATTGGTCTGATGACAGCTGAGTACAGTGGTACTATGGCTTCCTCAGATCTGAATACCATGGCCTCACTTATAAGCTGAGCCCCATAGAAGGAATTCCTCAACACAGTGGTCACACGGCAGTCAAAGTTCAGATTACTATCAATCTGAGTACCCAGATCTCTCGCCACTGGGTCTACCCTTAGGGGGTGCTATCAATGTTGTAATTTGCAGGGGTATTTGATTTCCCAAAGGGTATTATTATGCACATCTTCTCATTTAGTTTGAGGCCATGGCTCTGACACAATCATTAGTCTGCTTCAGTCCTTTTTGTAGGATATCAGCATTGTTTGGGGAGTCAGTGATTGCCCCCATCATCAGCAATCTTGGTTAATCAAAGGCCATCTACATTTGTGTTTATATCCCAAACAGGAAAGGGCCCAACACTGAGTTCTGTGGTACTCCACTGGCGACAGGTCTCTTGCTGGATGTGGATTCCTCCACTCTAATAATATGTGCCCTATCTATGAACCATATGGCTATCCATCTGGTGACACAGATGTTTCTCTCCAATTTTGTGAGTTTATCTATAATACCTGAGTTGGGGTATTGTGTCAAATGCCTTTGCCAGAGCAAGGTAGGTGGTATTCAATGACTGATCCTCATACATGGCCTTGGTGACTTTCTCAAAGAAGTTCACCAGACTGAACAAGCAGGTCCTGCCCTTGACGAAGCCAAAGTGGGTTGGGTCTAAATTATGGAGATGTCCTATGTTGTTGTTAATTAGGTCCATGATTATCCTTTCCATAGCCTTGCATATGAGGGTAGTCAGACTTATGGATCAGTAGTTTCCTGAATTTGTTGATGGTCCCCCACTTGTGCAGAGGGATGACTGTTTCTGTCCTCCACTCTACTGGGACAAAGCCTGTCTGGAGACTGTGGTTAAATAGAAATCTGAGTGAGTCTGCTAGGCCATATTTCAAGCTGTTCAATAGGCACCCTTGGATTCCATTAGGGCCCAATTGATGCAGTGTTTCTACCTTCAGAAAGTGCAATGATGACCTTTTCTTTTGTGATAACAGGGAAACTAATGGTAGGTGGTACTTCATGGGGAGTGACTGGAGGTAATGAGCAGGTAAAATCTGAGCTGAATTTCTCAGCCAGCAAGTTTTCTATTTCTTCTGGCTGAGTATAGGTAGTGCTATCTACAGCCAACTCAGCACATTGTTGAGTGTTTCTCTTAAGATTTCAGAGATAACTAAAAATACTTTGTGGTTATCCTTTGCTTGGGAGGATATCTTAGTCTCTTATTAACTTTGAAGACTTAACTAGCTCCCTGATTTGCCTGTTGAGACTAATGGGATATTTTTTTCCCTGTTGTGTACCCTCCCTCTTACTTCTAGACAGGAATTTCTTCCTTCTGTTGTACAGTCTATTTAATGCCTGGGGTCCACCCGGGTGGCTTGTTTTTCTGGCTAGACATGGGTTTAGTTCAATCGGGTACTGCCATTTCTGTGCAGTTGTTTAAGAGGTTGTACAGGGCATTTGGGTATATTTATGTATAGTTCTCCATATTTTGGGGGCTGGGGGAGTTTTACAATTACTTATGCTATCAGTTAATAAAAGGTAATTTACATTGGAAAAGTTATTTTGAGTGTAGAGTTTTGATGGGGGTTCTACTATTACATTTATTTCAAAGGAGGCCAATTTATGATCTGATCTAACCAACAAAGGCGTTACACTGGGGGGTATGCAATACTCCCCATGTTTTGAGTACTATGCCAAGGATATTTGAACACCAAGTGGGAATGAAGTACAGCTGTTCCATGGCATTTGGATTGGCAAAGCCCAGGAGACTCTGAGTCTGCATGTTGGTGGTCATGTACGTTTCCTAATTTAAGAGGGGATAGTTAAAATCGCCCATGAGTAGCATGCTGGAATGAGTGGTAAGTAATTCTAGTAACTTAAGATAAGTGGAATGGTTTTCCTGGTTCGTGGTGGGAGATCTGTAGCTAGTGATGATATTGTGGGAGATTTTGCCTATGGTCAGCTGGACATGGAGTAGCTCAAGCAAATCATCCTGCCTGACCAATCTTGAGGTATGATTGTTTTTTATGTAAATGGAAACACTTCGTCCTTTCTTTTTTTCCTTTTCATAGGGTGGCCTGAATGTGTGACAGGCATTGCAGCCTTGCACTGCCAGGGTGCTTTCCAGCTTTCCACAGCATTGTACCACATTTCTGTAACTGCTCAGATGTAAGCATTCTTCTTGGTGAGGAGAGCTTCCAGGAACTGCAGTTTCTTGGTATGACTCATAGCATTCAGCAGTAGTACCTTCAGCTTGGCATTAGAAGAATTTGTTACATTGGTGGGTCTTTTGGTTTGGCCCATCTTAAAAAAAATGCACTATAGTGGTGGCTAATGCCTTATCTAGTATATGAAAGCCAAGCAGTAACATGTGCAGACATTCTCTGGCAAAGCAGCATGGTCTGTCAATCATGTCAACCCAGGCTGATAAATACTGGATCCCCTTGGAATAACACCAATATCTAAGCCAATTACTGAAGTCAATCATTTTCTGTTTGTATTGTGGTATTATTCTTGCTGAGGGTAGAATGCTGCTCAATGCAAGACTCATACCCCCCCTGAGACACGTATTCCGAGAGGTCCATCATGTGTCTCTTCATATAGTCCAGGGAGGTACATCTCAGGTTCTTCATACCCAGCTAGACTAAGACTGAGACATTTAGTACTTGCAATTGAGTGACATGAGTGCCTGCATGATCTGGAAAATCCTGGCTGTGGACAGGCAACTGACTGTAACCTTTTCTTTATCCAACCTGGTGTGTGTGTGTGTGGGGGCATCAGCATGTCTCACAATGGAGAGCTATGACAAAGAAATTTGAGTGTGTGGTGTTTCGTTTTAGGGGCTTGTTTGTGGAGACACTGTGATGTGTAAATTACTTCTCAAAACTATCCATTGCCTCTTCCTTCTTGCTCCCATCACTTTTCTATGTGACTCTTTTCTTATCAACATACAGGCCAGTCTTAAATCCAAACTACACAAATGCTACAATAAAATTGCCAAGTTCATCACAAATAGACAGCACTCCTCTCACCACTGCTCCTCTCTGTGACTACTAAACTGGCTGGAACTACCTCATCATCGTACATACATACAACTAACAACTGCCCATAAACTAATATTCATGCCATCTATCTGTCCTTCCCTTTCTTCTCTGTTTACCTTATACCACCCTAACAGACCACTCCGCTCTGAAAATCAAATGCTTTTACAAGTAGAAAAACCTAACCTTTCGGCTGGTCAAATGCTCCACTCCATTTCAATGCTAGACTATGGAACTGCCGCCCTCCCCAACTCAGATCCACTAGTAATGCCTCCCTCTTCATATAATCTTTGAGACATCATCTCTCCTCCAAATGGCTTTGCTATTGTGCTAGCTCCTCACAACCCATAACCTGAACTCATCTCTCTCCTGCCATTCCATTCCTTCAGTAGAACGGTAGTGTTTGACTGTGCTAAAACAAAATACTGTAATACTTGTTGTTGTAGTATCCTACTCTGTTACTGCTTACTATTCAAATGTGTGCATTGTTTTTTTTAAATTATTGTTCTTAATGTTTTCTGTTCTATGTATGAATTATTCATTGTGGAGCTTTTCTCCTCGGGCCTCCACTGAAAAAGGGTACCTTTGATCCAGTGGACCTTACCAGTAAACAAATGCAAATAAATAAATAATAAATAAATATTTTTATGTGAAGTGGTTGGTGTTGATTTGGTTTTGTTTGCATGTAGTTTTTGATGGCAGCATAAGGGAGGCCTCAAACATGTTGGTAAGTTACGTGTGAGTACCTCCTCATATGAGGGTTTACGTGTCGTGATCTTATTTAGAGATTAAAAACTACAAGAAAAACCTAGCCAAGCTAGAGTTTTCACTGTATGATACCTTAAACAAGTTGAAGCACTTGATGTCCTTAAGGGTTCATTTGCATATATCCCATGGACCCCTATTATAGGAGGTTTAAAGTATCACTCAGTGAAAACTCAGCTTGGCTAGGTTTTTCTTAAAGTTTTGGGTTTGTCTTTGCAACCTTTTTACTCCGGTTTAGATGTTAGTTGGGATATTTTGCAGACACCTTAATGGTTATGGACATCTGCTGTGTTTAAAGACCCTGTTTTTTTGAAGTATCACTAAACAGTCCACTTATGTTGTATTGATGAGGTTATAAGAAGGCTGAAATATGCATGTCCATGGTTATTTGGGTTTGGTTTTTTGGCTTGAATAAATTCAGAATGATTTATAAATAATGAAAGCAGAAGGTCATAGAGATTCAGGAGCTATATAGCTGAATGATTTGATGTCCTTAAGGGGTCATTTGCATATATTCCATGGGCTCTATTACTGGAGGTTTTAGGATATCATGCAGTGAAAACTCTAGCTTGGCTAGGTTTTTTTTGTACTCTTTACTGCTTGGTTTGTTGGTTTGACCTTTTTACTCTTTCGTTTCGACTGTATTTAGAGAGGGAAATAATGTGCATGTGCTGACAACCTGTTTCTCATTTGATTTGTCAGTATGTGAGAGTTTTGTCTCAATTTGTCACTTACATTTTAAAACACAAACTTTCTTGTACCAATCCGCCCTTATACAAACTTGTTAGAAATAGAAAAAAGTTTAACCCAGAACTATTCCTTGCGGAACTAAAAGCCTGCAATTGGTCAATCCTAAATACTCTACTCCTAGCCGAAAGTGTCTCATACTTTAATGACACTTTCTTAAACATTCTCCACTCTCATGCCCCAAATCGGCAAATTAGAACCAAAGACCGCATAGCTCCCTGGTTAACAAAAGAAACCAAAATGAAAATTAAACTCCGTGACCAGGCTTGGCACAAATGGAGAGCTACCAAAACCCCCCTAGACCATATTTTATTTCAACAACTAAGAAACTCAACAAAATCGGACATAACTCGAGACAAAAAACAATATTACAGTCACCTCCAGGACAAATACCAGACTAACCCAAAAAAGTTCTGGGCTGGTTTTAATAACCTCCTCCATCCTGGGAAATCAACTACACCAACCCCTGAGAATCTCACTGGTCAAGAACCAGAGGTAGTAGCCAACACCTTTAACACTTTCTTTACTGAGACCATCCAGTCCTTAGCCAACCATCTACCTTCCTCTTCCCCCTCCTTAACTCTTCCTGATGACACACCTCCTCTCTCCTTTAACTTACAACCAGTTTCTACCTCCTATATCCGTACCCTATTAAAAAAACTGAAGCCGTCCACCCTAGCGGCCGATCGCCTCCCAGCGGAATACCTACAAATATCGGCTAATGTCATTGCCTATCCTATATCAGTCCTGATTAATAGATCTTTAACTGAGGCTACAATCCCCCCTACTTGGAAAATATCATATATTATTCCACTTCATAAGGGAGGTTCCTCCACAGAAATATCTAACTATCGACTCATTGCAATATTGTCTCCAATAGCTAAAATAATGGAACGGTGCGTTCACAAACAACTCCTACACTACCTCACCCTCAATAATCTCCTGTCCACAACCCAGCATGGCTTCCGCCCCCACCACAGTACAACCACTGCCCTCCTCTCCTTTGTCGACTCAGTCAATAGTAACCGTAACAAAAAACTAACATCTTCTGCTCTCTTCCTCGACTTATCAAAAGCTTTCGATATGGTTAATCACCAGCTATTACTACACACCCTACAAACCCTCCATCTTGACAAACTAGCCCTATGCTGGTTTAAGGATTACCTCACTGGCAGGCAGCAAGCAGTCTGATGGCAAAATAGTCTATCTCACCTGCTCTCAAACAACATTGGTGTTCCACAGGGCTCCATACTTGGTCCCCTTCTTTTCTCTGTTTTTATAAATGATCTCCAGACAGTCATCCCCAGAGCCACCTGCATTCAATATGCAGATGACTCAACCCTGATCTGTTCTGATCGGTCTCTTCAGAATCTCCAAGCAGCCACCCAACAATGTTTTGCTAAAGTTGAAAAATGGTTCTCCGAGCGGAAACTCATACTCAACCAGACAAAAACCAAGCTACTTCTATTTTCCCCCACATCCACCAATCCACTGACCCAAGAACCCCCCCCGATAACCCAAGGACCTTCCTTGTGGAATCATTTAATGGCACCATCATTGAGCCCGTCCCCTGTACCAAACTATTAGGTGTCACTATTGACCACAAGCTTAAATTCGACATGCACCTTGCCCAAACCATAAAGTCAGTTAACAAGAAACTTGGCTCCATGTACAGAATAAAGAACTTTCTCACTCCTCATGCCAAATTAACTATCGCTCGAACCCATCTCCTTTCCACCTTACTATATGCCTCTCCGATACTATCATTCCTCAACAAACGTGAGCTTAATAACCTCTCTACCACCTACCATCATATTGCCAGATTTGTAACAGGCACACCCTATCGTACCCACCACTGCCTCAACCTCAAGAAACTAGGCTGGCTGGAACTGCCCAATCTTCTTAAACTAAACCAACTCACCGAAGCATTCAAAATGATTAATCAACCAGAGAAAACCCCCTCGCTGAGCACAATCCTGACCCCCTACACCAACTTAAGTTGCCTTCGATCCTCAAACAGTACTCTGATACTAACCATCAAATCTAATAACAAGGGCGGCGATGCTCTTTTTGCTAACTCCATTGGAAAGCTATGGAATTCCCTTCCCAACAACCTTAGGCTCATGACCTCACTCAATCTATTCAAAACTAATCTCAGAGAATTTCTTAAGTCTCAATGGTTATGCCCATGTTCCAACCCTGACTAATCCCAATAGGTCTATCTGTACCTAATCTCTCTTCTGCCTCTCAAGCTTACCTAGTACTTTTCTATCCTCCACATGCATCTATATCATTTGATCATCTTATAAAATCCCTACCTAACTATCAGCTTGGATATTTAAAATGCTATGTATCCGTGTATTATTATATTAATGTAGTTTATTGTAGATAATTGTTTCGTGATACTACTGTAAAATTTGGGAGCTTTTCTCCCCGGGCCTCTACTGAAAAAGGACATGTATCCAGCTAGACTAGCCCGGTCAACAAATGTAAAATAAATAAATAAATAAATAATTTCCATAATGTAACTGCATCTATCACATACAGTGTTTGTTTGTTTCAGGATTAAGTGGTTGGTTGTCAGCATACACCAGACAGCTGCTACATTATTTCAGGATGCCCATGTCCACCTGACTGGCCCCTGAGATAGCAGGAAAGTGCCTCTCCATGGTTTCAGCTTTTTTACTATGAGTTTAAACAGGGAGAAGAGTGTGTAGATTTGACTAGACTGGGATGATGTGTGTATTCTATGCGAAGTGCAGCAATCCGACACAGGGTTGCTGCTCTCCAGCAACTCAGATGCTCCTAGAGCAGCATAGTGACTGGAAAAAGTTGCATAGATAGTTATTCTAACGGAAATTTTAACCTGAAAGCATTTAAGTCTATACAGGGCACTGCTAACTGTCTCTGAGCGGAAAGAAGCCTAGCACAGACACTATGCTTACACAGAATCAGAAAAACATGTTTTACAACAGGAAGACCTACAGACATATCAGGAAAACACACAATAAGTTTTCAGCCAGCAGCCCCCTGCTCAAATAGCTTTGCTACAGCACACTTCTGCCACAAGAGTGCAGTCAGAAAACCCTCTTTATGTAAAAATACTGGTTTTAGAGCTCATGTGCAGGGAAATCACACAATCTAGATGGCAGAGTCCTGTAAACTAGCAGACAATGTAATTAAGTACTAAAGAAGCAGTGGAAATGGTTCAACTTTCAAACACTACTAAAGTATAACAAATTTAACAAATAATACAGGATTCTTAAGAAATACAGTAAAAATAATCAGAGTTAGACGTTGCCCGTTCGATTCTCAGTTAAAGCGTCTACTGTGTGACGACATGCGTGAATGGGCGTTCCTTCATTGAAGGTTGTGCGTTAGGCCCGGCAAGCCAGCATGTAAAACTCTACTGCCAATCATTAGCGGACCGGAGTTCCGCTGTGGCGACCCCTGACCGGGAAAAGCCGAAAGACACACACACACACACACACACACACACACACACACAAAATTATACTTATTTTTGTTCTTTTAGCAGCAGATGACTTTAGATGCAGCAGATTCGCTGTAACTCTCAGGTGAAGTAACCAAATCAAGATTAGTTTAAGATTAAAGCTTTACCCAATATTCTCTATCTGGGACATATCAGGGGAATTATACTTTGAGCAGGGCAACATTATATTTGTGGATTACAGGTATATATTAGTACTCAATGTTCAGTGACGTCTTTTACAAATTGTGGAGGTTTGGGTTATGTGTTTCCTTTTTACCTTATATAGAAAGGCAAATGAAAATCTAGCAAAGCAGTAGAACTTGCACCTGCAAAGAATGGTCAAGAATTTACAGCAGAGATGCCTGACCCTATTAAAATGATGATGAAGGCAGAGAATAATAATGAGCATGTAAAAGGAATGCTCTCCCTTGTGGATACCTTAAGTATTCCAAGAGAATTAAATATAAAACAAATGTGGAGGATTGTTAGCATGGTGTTTTATGGTATTTGATTGCTTCTTTGAAGAATATTCTTGTTAGACTGAGAACACACACTGATATCCAGTATGCTCTAGGGAAGTGACCAGCACTGGCTTGGAGTATCAGGTGGACAAGAGTTTACCAGCTTCCCATGATCTCAGAATGTTAGGATAATTAAAGTAGAACTGTCCTCAAAAACTGATAAAAAACATGTTTTTTCGGCATATCTTGATCGTTTCTGCTTTCCTCTTGTCTCTGTATCAAAACAAATAGTTAGTATTATTTTCTGATTTGCTATAGCCCAAAATGCCCTGAAAGTGAGCTGCCATGGGTAGTATGATTTTGCTTTATAGCCAAAGTCTTCACCTTCCTGATGTCATTTTAGAGAGACAGAGAGAAACACCTATGATGAGAGCGTTGTTTACTGTCATTTTCTCTTATCAGCTTACCGTAGTACCATGACTTCTTACTTTCGACTGACAGTATTAATTTGCCTTTTTAAATTGCTTTGCTTCCATTGATTTTACTTAGTGTCCATCTCTGATACAGCAATTTAAGGAATGCTTGAATGACGGACTTGAAAATGTAGCTATGTTAATTGTTCTTTTCAAAGTAACAACTGTAGTTCACTGTTCAAGTGTGAGAAATCGGACCTCTGATTAATAGGTGTTACTTAGGCTGAGATGATTTGTGTTGCATTCAGTTTTTCATAGTGTAGCTAGAGTTAGTCTTTGATGTTAATCTTTCTTCCCAAGTCTCTGACATCTCAACAAAACACTGCATGCAATGCAAAAATCTTCTTTTTCTTTCAGCTGATCCCATTAGGGATCGCCACAGCAGATCATTTGTTTCCATTTCTTCTTGTCCTCTGCATCTTGCTCTGTCACACCAACCACCTGCATGTCCACTCTCACCACATCAATAAACCTTTTCTTAGGCCTTCCACTTTTCCTGTTAGCTGGCAGCTTCATCCTTAGCATATTTTTCCCAATATACTCTGCATCCCTCCTCAGCACATTTCCAAACCAACGTAATCTTGCCTGTCTGGCTTTGGCTCCAAACCTTCCAACCTGTGCTGACCCTCTAATATACTTATTCCTAATCCTGTCCACCCTCGTCACACCCAGTGCAAATCTTAACATCTTTAACTCTGCCACATCCAGCTCTGACTCCTGCCTTTTTGTCAAGGCCACTGTCTCCAACCCATATAACATAGCTGGTCTCACTACCCTCTTGTAGACCTTCCCTTTCACTCTTACTTGTACTCGTCTGTCACAAATCACTCCTGACACTCTTCTCCACCCATTCCACCCTGTCTTTATTCTCTTCTTCACCTCTCTTCCACACTCACCATTACTATGAACTGTTGATCCCAAGTATTTAAGCTCATCCACCTTCACCACCTCTACTCCCTGCATCCTCACCATTCCACTATCCTCCCTCCCATTCACACACGTATATTCTGTCTTAGTCTTGCTGACCTTCATTCCTCTCCTCTCTAAGTCCACAAAGACACAGTGCAACTCCTTCTGACCTTCTCTGTACTTCTCCATCAACATTCTCAGAGCAAACATTGCATCTGTAGTGCTCTTTCCTGGCATGAAACCATACTGCTGATCACTAATAATCACCTCCCTTCTTAACCTAGCTTTTACTACTCTTTCCCATAACTTCATGCTGTGACTGATCAGTTTATTCCCTCTGTAGTTACTACAGCTCTGCACATCACTCTTATTCTTAAAAAGCAGTACCAAAACACTTTTACTCCATTCCTCAGGCATCGTCTCACTTTCCAAGATTTCATTAAACAATCTAGTTAAAAACTTCACTGCCATTTCACATAAACACCTTCATGTTTCCACAGGTATGTCATCTGGACCAACAGCCTTTCCGTTCTTCATCCTCTTCATAGCTATCCTTACTTCCTCCTTGCTAATCCACTGCACTTCATGATTCACTATCCACACATCATCCAACCTTCTCTCCCACTCATTCTCTTCATTCATCAGCCCCTCAAAGTACTCTTTCCATCTCCTCAACACACTCTCCTTGCTTGTGAGTATGTTTCTCTCATTATCCTTTATCACCCTTACCTGCTGCACATCTTTCCTAGCTCAGTCCCTCTGTCTAGCCAATTGGTACAGGTCCTTTTCTCCCTCCTTAGTGCTCAACCTTTCATACAGCTCTTCATACACCTTATCTTTAGCCTTTGCCACCTCTATTTGTGCCATGCATCTCATCTCCTTATACTCCTGTCTACTGTCTTCATCTCTCTGACAATCCCACTTCTTCTTTGCCAACCTCTTTCTCTGTAAACTCTCCTGTACTTCATCATTCCACCACCATGTCTCCCTTGTCATCCTTCCTCTGTCCAGATGTCACACCAAGTACTTTTCTCACCATCTCCTTTACTAGCTCTGCTGTAGTTACCCAGATATTCAGTAACTCTTCACTGCCACCCAGTGCCTGTCTCAACTCTTCCCTGAACTCCACCTCACAATTACCCTTTTTCAATTTCCACCATTTGATCCTTGGTGCTGCCCTCACACTCCTCCTCCTCTTCTTGATCACCAGTGTCATCCTACAAACCACCATCCTATGCTGCCTAAATACACTTTCCCCTGCCACCACTTTACAGTCTCCAATCTCCTTCAGACTGGCCCTTCTACATAAGATATAATCCACCTGTTTGCATCTTTCTCCACTCTTGTAAGTCACCTTATGCTCCTCTCTCTTGTTAAAATACGTATTCACCACAGCCATGTCCATCCTTTTTGAAAAATCCACTACCATCTGACCTTCTGCATTCCTTTGCTTAACACCATACCTACACATCACTTCCTCATCCCCTCTGTTCCCTTCACCAACATGCCCATTGAAATCTGCTCCAATCACCACTCTCTCACCCTTGGGTACAGTCATCACCACTACATCCAACTCACTCCAAAATTTTTCTTTCTCATCCATCGCACACCCATCTTGTGGAGCATATGTACTAACAGCATTAATCATTACAGCATCAATTTCCAGCTTCATAAACATCACTCTATCCGACGTTCTTTTCACCTCCAAAACACTCTTAGCATACTGTTCCTTCAGGATAATCCCTATGCCATTTCTCCTCCCATCCACACCATGATAAAACAACTTGAACCTGCCTCAAGTACACCTAGCCTTGCCCCCCTTCCATCTGGTCTCTTGCACACACAATATACCAACCTTCCTTCTGTCCATCATATCAGCTAGCTCTCTCCCTATACCTGTCATACTGCCAACATTCAAAGTTCTAACCCTCACTACCACAGTCCTATCCTTTACCTGTCTTCGGGCATGCCTTCCCCCTCTTCTCCTCTTTTGGCCAACAGTAGCCCAATTTCCTCCAGCACCCTGTTGGCCAACAGTACTGGTGGCGGTCATTGTTAACCCGGCCTCGACCGATCCGGTATCTATATCTGTGCTGTTGTCCACATGTATGATTTCGTGATGTAACAAAAAAGAAGAAAGGTGCACTTTTACAGAAAATACAGTGTAGAAAAAAAATGCAAAAATCAAATACTGACAGTAAACAAGAAGAGTAAGATGGAAATATTGTCTTTCTTTGTGGCACTCAGAGCTGATTAAATGGAAAGACAACTCATTTGTAATAAAAAAAATAATAATAAAGCCATGTGTTTTCTTCTTCATTTGCATCTGAAAACTAAGCTTGAATGTCTTGCTTTCGTTCAGATTCCAGGCTACACTGTTTATCTGAGGTGTGAAGCTGGCAATCTGTGACTGATATGAGACATTTAAATGCCATTGTTTAAGAGCCATTATTTTCTTAATTGCTCTGTAGTTAGAATAAGTGATGTCACCTAATTAGTTTGCCACTTTTAGTAGCTTTAGTGATATAACAGATGATGAGACAAATGTAGGAAAGAAAAACAAAAATAAGTTCAGACATAAAACAAATAGAATGATTATTTAGTGATGCTGTTTCTGTATATGATGTTTAGTGTTGGATTACTGGGAAGCAAAATCACTTTTTTGGAAAGAACAAATTGACATTTGGATGATATTCTCCTGTAATATAAGCTGTTTCAGGGAAACACAACACCCCCTGCCCACAATACACTGGCTGAGGGTTGTATTTATTATGATTTTTATAGAGTACATCTGAATATTACAGTTGGTAGCTTGTCAGCAGAGTATGGTTAGAAGTCGGAAGGATGACCTTGGGCTGGGGTAGTGATATGCTATGTTTAGTGTTTATGAAGGCAGAGAGGGAAGAGATAATTTTATTATGGGTTTGTGCTGCACTTTTGATGGAAATTAACATTAGTTTTTCTTGTTAGCATTAAACAGCATAGGTGGTGTCAACCATTTTTTAGGTTGCGTGATATATCTGAACATAATAATGTGGAGTTGTCTGTGCATTGAATATTTTTTTTCCTGGATGTGAATACTGATGAAAGCTGTTTAAGATATTAAAAGGTAGGAACCCTAATGCTGAACCTTGTAGGGAACCTACAATAATACACCGAGGCAGAGTGGACAGACTGTGTCGGCTGAGTAAGATAGCTTGTAAACCACTCTGTAGCATCTGACCTAAGGCCAAGGTCTGCTAGTCTTTGTAGGAGTATAGGATGTGATATGGCGCTGTAGGTTTGGTAGCAGGAGTATAGGGTGTGATGTAGTGCTGTAGGTTTGGTAGCACTAGTATAGGGTGTGATATGGTGCTGTAGGTTTGGTAGCAGGAGTATAGGGTGTGATATAGTGCTGTAGGCTTGGTAGCAGGAGTATAGGGTGTGATGTGGTGCTGTAGGTTTGGTAGCAGTAGTATAAGGTGTGATGTGGCACTGTAGGTTTGGTAGCAGGAGTATAAGGTGTGATATAGTGCTGTAGGTTTGGTAGCAGGAGTATAGGGTGTGATGAGGGGCTGTAGGTTTGGTAGCAGGAGTATAGTGTGTGATGTGGTGCTGTATGTTTGGTAGCGAAGTCTAAGAATACTGAGATGATGAATTCTCCTTGACGGAGGTTGCTATGGATTTAATGTAGTCAATGAATATTGCAGAGCTATTTTTGCATTAAGGCTTGGTTTAAAAGCATGCTGTGTTATGGAAAGAAGGCTACATTTAGTTACAGGCTTTAGCACTTGACAGTGAATGTGTTTTTCTTCTATTATTTTTGAGAGTATAAAGTTAATGGAGTACCAGTTAGTCTATTTGTTAGTTCTAGGGTATGCTACCTATGTGAAGACAGATAATGTAAGATAATTTCCAATGTGCTGGGAATGAACTTAGATAAAACAATTAATGAGTACTGACAGCGGGAAATGAATAGCATCTGAATTTGAATCTAACTTATGACTGATAACTTTCATTTCTTGTAGGATTTCAGGGTTACTAATTAAGACTGTTAAATCTCAGGGTTGACTTAAGGGCTGAGAAAGTCACTGGCTTAAGGGAATAATGTTTTCTAACTCCCTCATTAAGATGATGGTCCGCATTTTGTAAGCACAGATATGATACAGGAAAACTGGAATGCCACTACAGGTAAATAAGGGTGCAGAGTTAGCTACAGATTAGGGTACTGTGGGTTTCGTAAGAGGAAAGATGGTTGTGGTTATTAGATGGCTAATGACTATATGAGGAAAAAGGCTACTGCATCTTCTATAGTGTCATGGGGTTTTGTGGGTATAGGCTGAATTCTACTTCAGGGGATACTGTATATTTAGAAATACAAAATACAGTGGGGATTGTGCAACCAAGTGCCTTTGACAATACCTAATTAAGTTTTTCAATGTTTCATTCAATTACATTTGGTTCTCGGTATTATTACTGCAGTATTCTGCTTAGTATTTATATCCTTTGAGTGGAAACAGTGTTGGGGGAGTTGAGAAATATGTATGAGTTAGCACACAGCAAGCCCCATTGGATAAACATTTTTTGTTTTGTTTTTCTATTCCACCAGCATAGATTGCATCATGACATGCTAAAGGCAGATGAACAGTTAACATTTTGCATAATATTAATTCAGATGTTAGTTATGGGCTTGGTCTGACCTGGCATTCAGAGAATTAGGAACTGTTAACCACTGACTCCTAGAGAAAAAAAAATGCCATTGCATGTTCATTGCTTTTTATGCTATTGTTTCGCAATTATTTATTTGTAAAAGGGTATGCTAAATGTAAGTTGTTGTTGTGTCTTTTGGCTTTTCCCAGTAAGGGATTGCCACAGCAGAACTCTGGTCTGCTAATGATTGGCAGTAGATTTTTACGTGCTGATTTGCCAGCCCTGATGTACAGCCTTCAACTTCATGTAAAGCCATGGAACATATCATCATGGAACTCATAAACAAAGATATTGGTAACCTTAAAACTCTGGACCCCACCACCCAGTTCGGGTTTGTGAAAGGCAGATTATGCCTCCTGAACTTGATCAACTTCTTTGAGGCAGTCACCAAAGCCATAGACGAGGGTAAGGTGGTTCACACAGCCTATCTTGACCTCGCCAAGGCTTTCAACACCATCCCCCATTCTGGAATTATAGCTAAACTCACTAAACTAGGTATAAATCCCTATGTCACACGATGGGTTGTCAACTGGCTCACTGACAGAACCCACACTGTAAAAGTTGCAGACTCCAAATCTGACTTCAAACCAGTGACAAGTGGAGTACCACAGGGTTCAGTCCTGTGACCTCTCCTGTTTGGTATCTACTTCTCTGAAGTACAGGCTAGCACCGAAGGCCATTGGTTAACAAAGTTCACAGATGACTGTAAACTAGGAGCCATAGTCGAGTCTCCAAATGATGTGGACATCCTACAGAAGGTCCTCACTGAGACAGATGCCTGGTGTCAGAGACATGGCCTCAAGCTCAATGTCAAAAAGTGCATTGTCATCCCCTTTGGTAAAAACTCTGTACCCTTGAACTACTACATAGGAGGCAGTCTACTCAACACCAAATGTGTGATAAGAGACCTTGAGACCCAGGTGGACAGTAGTCTCTCCTTTGAAAATTACATCACCACAGTAGTCAGGAAATCCTTGTACATGGCACACCTCATCACAAAAGGGTTCTCATCTAGGAAAAAAAGAGGTCATTGCTCCCCTCTACTCGACACTCATTAGACCCATTATAGAGTACAATGTCCCTTTTGGAATGTACCTCACAAGACGTCTGCAGCAGTTGGAAAGGCCACAGAAGTACCTCACAAAGAGGATTACTGGCCTCAAACAGATGCCCTACACTGACCATCTCAAAAAACTTCAGCTTTACTCTGTAGCATATTGCCTACTCCAAGGTGATCTCTGCCTAACATATAAAGCTATGTCAAACCCAGAGCTGTTGGACATGCTACACCTAAAGAAATCCCAATCCCTCCGAACTACATGCTCCAGGGACCTAAACCTTGTCACCACAATAAACAGGACATGCTGGAGGGATAGATTCTTGTCCCAGAGACTTCCCATACTCTGGAACAAGCTACCCATCTATGTCAAGCAAAGTTCCTCATTAGCACTCTTCAAGAAAAATCTTGATGAGTGGATGAGAAATAGGAAATTCACTCTGGGGATCATTTCTGTGGCTCTGCTCGACAGGGGCACAGGAAAATAACTTTCTTGGGTGGCATAAGCAAGGGAACTTTGTTGACTAGGCTTACTTAGGCCCTTGGGCCAATAGCCTAGTACCTACCTATGAATCTATAAATCTATGAAGAGGCTGTTACTGGCAAACAACTTTACATTTTAGTGTTTCATCTACAAACTCAGTGCTTGCTTGCTGCCCTTGAAGAATTAATTGCCTACATTACATAGAAGAAAAAAATAGTAAGCTGGTAATATTGAAATAGGGAATGACTGAGAAACTGACAAGTTCATAGTTACTAGGCATCTTATACAAAGGAAGGCACCCTTAAAATGCACCGAATAATTGGCAACTAGGGGCATTACATACCATGCCTCCATATCACTTAACTTCTTAGCACAAGAAATCTGAACAAAAGAAATCTGAACAAAGCCTAAAATAATGGGGGGGGGGTCAAAGGTCCCCAGACAGAGACAGATTATAAGTCTATGACACCAATATTTATAAAGTTGCTAGAATAACAACATTTGTCTTAGCATTTATTTTCTGAAGTAAATGAAGGCTGAAACTCACATGTATGACATTTAGTTATTTCAGTCCTCAGTGATTTGCCAGAAAACCACAAATTTTATGAGGAATAGGGCAAAAATATGAGGCAAAAACATGGACATCAGAGACATATGCAAGAAATCTCAACAAAGCTTAATCTAATGTTGATGCAATGGCTGAAAAAAATAGGGATAGATTTTAAGTATTACTTTTTTTAATTTAGAAAGTTGCTAGAACAACAGTAATTGTGTTAACATGCATTTTCTGAAGGATATTAAGTCTGAAACTCATATATATATATATATATATATATATATATATATATATATGGGATCGGTACTGATCCCTGAAGGAACTTTTCTCCAAAGCAAAAACAGCCGAGCATACTTCCACGAAAATGCTTTTTACAGAAAAAGCACTTTCGCGGAAGTATGCCTACAGCTAGAGGGAGTCATGGGGGAAGAATGACTGTTGCGGAGATTGTACTATGGCACAGATAGGGGAATATTCCCTTTTCCTCACTGTAGTGCGATCTTGGAGTGAGAATATTAAAGTGGAGGGTGTGGGGGGCACAGCCCCCCCACATGGGGGGATGCATAAAAGCAGATTTATTGCTTTTTTTTTAACGCACTAACGAAAGCACTTTTTCGGTGAAAGTGCTTTCTTTAAAGTGTGTTCGGTGATTGTGGATTCAGACTAAAATATAAATCATTATTTAGTGACTTAATTCCTACCTGATTTGCCACACAAAACGACAAATTTTATGAGAAACAGACAAGAACTATGATCATAAATCTGAGCAGTTGAGAGGTTATGTTAAACACACACACACAGCTAATCTCTCACATAGCAATACACCAACACACACATACCTACTCTCTCACATAGCAACACACACACATACCTTCTCTTTCATATAGCAACAAAAGACTAGTTTAAATGCCATACACTCCTTCTCTCTCACACAGCACACAGACACGTACTTTCTCTCTCATACAGAAATGAACTGAACCACTGTTTTAAATTATACACACACACACACACACACACACACACACACACACACACACACACACACACACCTACCTTTGCTTTGTTCTCACACATCAGCATGCCTACTATCTCACACAGTAACACACACACACACACACACACACACACACACACACACACACAAACACTTTATCTCTCATACAAACAGAACAGCTAATTTAAAGTCCATATATGCATACATACACACACACACACACACACACACACACACACACACACACACTCACACACACTTTCTCTCACATACAGAAGTGCACGATTTAAATTACATACACATACACCTTTTTCTAAACTGAACGGCCACATGACCACACACTTAACCCTCTCTTAACGAAACTGCTAGCTTAAATTTCACTCTTGACTGCAAAATGTATTTACTTCCATGTTGGCGTGCACACACATGATCCTTCTTAAAGGAGAAGACACTAATACCAGGATCAACCTGCAGCTGTAAAAGTAGGAGGGTGCATACCTCCCCTCACCCTATAGTTCCGATGCCCTCGAGAAGGTGCCAAGAAGAAGGACTGGACTAACTAAATTAATTAAAATAAAAAATAAATAATTAAATAAGTAAAATATTGTACACTTTACGAGACCAGCCTGTACGGCAACCTAGGTGGTCGCCTAGTTCGCCTATGCCTAAGACCGGCCATGAAGACAGTGGTAATGGCAGCAAATGGGGGAATCAGAAGAAGCTGAGAATTGAGATACAAGGGAAAATAGTGGAACAGGTTAACGGCTTCAAGTATCTGGGAAGGGTGGTTGCGGATAAGGGAAGTATGATGAGGAGGTCAAAGCTAGAATCAGAGGGGCTGCAGCCAACTGGCACAGAGTGTCAGGTGTAGTATATGAGAGAAGCATGGCAAAGAAGTTGGAAAGTAAGATGTACAAAACAGTGGTGCAACAGTACTACTATATGGTACAGAAACCTGGGCAGTAAAGGCAGAACAGTTGAGGAAACTGATGGAGATGAAGTGCCTGAGACTGGAGTATTATGCACACTGTGGGACAGATTAATAAATGAGGGCATCAGGGCAGAAGTCAAAATAGCTTCAATTATAGACAAGATCAAATATAACAGATTACAGTGGTCTGGGTACATGTGCAGGAAAGAAGAAAGCAATATGGTGAAGAAGATTTATGACAGACAGGAAGAATACAAGAAGAAAGGAAGGTATCCAGCAATGAGGTAGATAAATTGTGTGAGAGAAGACCTGCAACAGTCAAGAATGACTATTGAAAAAGGTAAGAGAGTGGCATTGAATCAAAAGAGATGGTTATAATTAACAAAATACCTGGACCCCATGCAGATAAATGAGAATAAAGGTGGTTCATGATGATGATGATGATGATGACGATAATGACATAGCAGAGTAACTTTATTAATTGGTGTTCAGTTATTAAAGTTAAAAAAACTTAGCCAATGCCCACCATTAAAAAAATAAACTGATAATTAGACAACAGACATATAACCTAAGACAAACCTATGATGAAGTTCTGACTCTCATCAGAACTCAATTCAAAATAGCAAGGACCAGCTACATGGAATCACATCCCAGTAGACATCAGAATGGAAAAGTACCTCATAAAACAATCTACTGGTGCTTGCTTCAAATATAATGATTAAAGGTGACAACACTTATTAATGAACAGTTATGTAAAATATGCTCAACATTTACATGATAGCCCTGTGTTTTTTCACTAAGACAAAATGACCAATTGTAAATATGTAGTTATTAGACAAATGTATGGTAATTGTGCACATTATAAATCTAAGGTCATGTATTGCCACATTGTCAGATATTTCCTCATTAATAAATGCATAAAATGTATCCCAATGTAAATATGTACATATTGTAGTCATATGTAGATGATAGTGTTATTATCATATCTGCATGCCTTGTATGTTTTGTATTGCCATTCCATAACAGGCTGGTTCGTGGCTGAAAAGGGTTTGCTGACTAGTAAAAAATAGGGTATCATACTGAAAGGCCAAAATAAAAAAAGTTCTTCTCTGAAACTGTAGCAAACTGCTTTCTGCAAATGTAATAAGCAGCTTGCTGAAATTAAATTACCACAGACTGAATACACTACTCTAGCTGTGACCGCACAAATCCAGTATTGGCACTAATTTTTTGAATTCATGATATTTTTACAACCTTATAAAGTAACTGCACTTCCACACCATGGGCAGATGCAGATCAAGCCCCCAGCAATGTTCTCACAAGGCAACCACCACCTCACCTTCCTTTACTTTAGGCTCTAGATTATTTATTTATGTATTTATTTATTTATTTACTTATGTACTTATTAATTGGTTATTATTTAGTTATTTATTTACTTATGTACTTATTAATTGGTTATTAGCATGTGTTGACCAGGAAAGTCTGAATGGACCACAAGCCCCTTTTCAGCAGAGGCAGATGCTCAGGAAGAAAAACTTCATAGAATTTCGCTCAGATCCAAGTGCAGCAGATTTACAATGTAGTAACATTAATGTGAAGAATAACTTGTAAACAGAAGTATACAAAGAACCAAGACTGACCATACTCGTAATTATAGAGAAAAAATGTGAGAATTTGTTAAGGATGATAAACAGGTCATAACATATACACATTTTGCTGGAGTAAGGAAGTTACAGGTAGAGCAGATTTACAGCATAATTACTTGAATGTGAAGCACAACAACTTGAAAATGGAATTATGTGTAGAGAGCATTCTTGTTTACATATATACTTACATTTTATATGTACCTTTATTTTTTAATATATTTAAAATATAAACATTTTGCTGAGGTAAAGAAAGGAATTGTGAGAAAGTGTTGCGAAAAGATGCACCCCCAGATTTAATAAATTCTGTGTATGTATAGTGTAGAGCCTACACAAAAGTTACCATGTACTTTGCTGAGGGACAGCTGTGAAATACGGTTACTGAATCAGTGTAGGGAGTTTGTCACTAACTATGTCCGCAGATGACTAACACTCCACCTGCACTGTCCAATTTCATGATATAAATGTATTTATTTATTTTTTTAAAGTTTGCATTCAATTTTTGATTCAAAGGTCAAGTTTAAGCATTGCTTAGTGAGTTTGCATGGCACGGTGCTTAGCAGTGCTTAAGTGTGCCTCAGAGGTATATGTAAAAGTATACCAGCATTCAAGAATTCCACATAGCCAAGTGGAAAGAATTATGGCCTTATGTGCAGTAGGTGCAGAGTTTGAATACATGGAAGGGGGAATGAAGCAATTATTTTTGAAATATAAATTATGTCAATTATTTTTAAATCATGGTCTGCTGCACTCAGCTAAGCCTTGCTAAACCATGATAAGCACTGCTTAAACAACCTCTGTTTAGGCACTGCTTGGCACCACCTGGCTGTGCTTAGCTGGTCTGCACCCTGCTAAGCATTGCCAGTTTAAGAACTGCTCAGCTGTGCTGGTTTGAAGCATGTCAAGTAATGTGCCACATTTTTTAAAAATTGCCCAATGGCATATAAGGGAGGGAAAAAGGCTAAATTATGCACAACATGTGGGAATACAGCATAAGCAGTTGGAATTTGAACTGTGCAGGAACTATGGCAGGCATTGAAGAGGGTGCAAGCTTCAGGGCGCAGTGGTGGAGCATTCAGGAGTCATGGGTCAAGATGGAGGCCTGGGACCAGCTGGCATATGATCTTACCAGTGCTACAGGTATCCCCTGCACAGCTAAGCAGTTGGTCCATCACTACTATAATGATGTGAAGCATTGGAAGCGGATCTTCTGGACACCTGGGTCTGAGACACTCAGGCTGGGAATGCCCCACAAGTTTGTAAGTACTGTTAGCACTGTTTTACCAATGCCTAATCTGAATGTGTGGTAGACAGGTATGCATAATGATGTGTTTCTCTCCATACAGCTGCAGAGGAGAAATTGCATCCTAGAGACACATGCAGGGCGCTTGGCCAGGTTGCACCATGAGTGTGGTGAGTACAGAGTAATTTGCAATCTATAGTCAAGTAAGCAAGAAAGACTAAACCATTAACTGCCAATAGGTGCATACAGTAAAGATTTGTGTATTGCAATTAATGTGGATGTAGGCCTGTACTGCAGTAAGTGACTACTGCCGACTACAATGCAATAAACAGGGAAGACTAAAGCATTAACCCTGATAATTTAAATTAAATAAAATGTATACTGCAATAATTGAGGAATTATAGCTGTATTACACCACCTGCATTATATCAACTGTTGTGCAATAAAGACTCAAAACTATGCCATTGACTGCATGAAGGTACCCCTAATAAAGCTGTGTTGTGCCATATGTGTGGAATTAGGGCTGTTTTGCATGAAATCGATTATGACAACTGCTCTGAAATAAAAACACAAAAGAATACCGCTACCTGCCTCAAGGTATAGCTAATAGAGAGTGTTATGCAATAACTGTAGATTCAGAGCTGTAGTATAAGAAAAGCATTATGACACCTGTTCTGCAGTAACATCTGAAGCAATACCATTAACACCCAAGGTATATTGTGTATATCAGGACTGTCTAGTGTTAACTATTGCATTTTAGCTATATGCATTCATGCTTTGAGGTACGGTGCTACAGGCAAGTATGACAGTGTAATAGCTGTAGCCTGCAAATATACTATCTGCAACTGTATATGGGTGAGCTAGCCAACCCAATAATCTGATGTGGTTTCTAGACTTCACAGATATTTCCACCCACAGACAGCATATTGTGTACACCTGCATTCTATATAGTAATGTATAGTTTACCTAGTATCTCTGTCAGGCATTAATCTCATGCATGTGTGTTCAACTGTCACTGCAGTCTAGTATAAAACTGTAGTATTTTGCTTCCAGGTGAGCTCTAAACAAATAGTCAGTCAGTAGTCAGCAGTGGCTCAGTAGCTCAGTTTGTTAAATGCTCTGTCTCAAGTACATTTTGCCACACACAGACCAGGGTTTGACTCCAGTGCCATGTAGTAATAAATATTACTGAATCAGTTTTGTATTGATGACAGATGCTCTCTCCACAGGAAATACAGGTAAATGGGTGAAGTAGCCCTTATTATGGGTAAATAGTGCGTATTCAGAGGTAACAGACTGTTAAGAGCATTGACCAGGAATTTAATAAGACTTCATAAAATAAAGGCAAAAAGTACAATAGTAGTAAAATAAAATAAAATGCATAATCTTGGTATAGCTGTATGCCTGGAGAGTCTGTGAAAGTTTGCTGAAGTTCTATCCCCATGCCTGCCAAGGATGGCATGATCATTGTTTATTCTCTGTACTGCACACATACTTGTCTCTCAAGTGTCACGCTGTCACGGACTGTAATTACTGTTGCATAATCCCTCTGTCACACATGTATCCTCGACATGATTATGTCACTAGCACATATCAGTCCACAGTACACCTTGGTAGTTATATAGGTCCACCTGATGTGCAAGTGTTTTCTGTAGATGTGTACCTGCAAGTTCATAGGTTCATAGGTGTGTACTAGGCTAATGGCCCTGGACCCTTTACAAGCCTAGCCCAAAACAATTGCCCAGGCACCATGCCACCCAATGTTAGTTCACAGTGCCCCTATCCAGTAGGGCAAAGGGAGTGATCCCTGGGGTGAACTTTCTGTTACCCATCCAGAGCCAGTGAAGTGCTCTGCTTGATATGAATGGGAAGCTTATTCCAGAGTATGGGCAGTCTTTGGGAGATGAACCTGTCCCTCCAGCATGTTCTGTTAATTGTGGTAATGAGGTTGTGCTCTCTGGAGTGTGTGGTGGTGGTGGTGGGGGGGGGGTTGGGATATTTTTAGGTGTAACATTTCAAGTAGGGCTGGGTCGGACATGGCTTTTTACGTCAAGCCGAGATCACCTCTAGACAATAAGAGACTGAGAACAGCTGAAGTTTCTTGAGTCTGTCCATGTAGGACATGTGTTTAAGACCTAGGATCCTTTTTGTGAGGTACTTTTGTGGCCTCTCCAACTATTGTAGGTGTCTGGTCAGGTACACACCAAATGGGGCATTATATTTGATGACTGAACTAATGAGGGATGAGTAGAGAGGGATGATGACCTCTTTCTTCCTGGATGTGAAAACTTTGGTTATAAAATGTGCCACATAGAAGGACTTTCTGACCACAGTGGCAATGTGGTGGTCAAAGATGATGTGGCTGTCTACCTGGGTGCCTAGATCTCTTATGGCCCCTTCAGTGTTCAGTGGGTTCCCATCAACATGGTAATTCATGGGAACTGAGTTTTTTCCAAAGGGGATAATAATGCATTTTTTGGCTTTAAGCTTCAGGCCATTGTTCCAACACCAGTTATCGGTCTCAGAGAGGTTCTTTTATAGAATGTCTGCATCACTTGGGGAGTTGATAATGACTCCTAGCTTGCAGTCATCAATGAATTTGGTCAACCAAAGTCCTTCTGTGTTGGTCTGAACTTCTGAGAAGTAGATGCCAAACAGGAGAGGGCCCAGAACCGAGCCCTGTGGGACTCCACTCATGACTGGTTGGCAGTCTGACTTAGAATCTGCAACTTTCACTCTGTGGGTCCTGCCTGTGAGCCAACTTGCAATCCGCCTAGTGATGAAAGGATTGATGCCTAGTTTGGTGAGTTTATCAATGATACCTGAGTGGGGAATAGTATGAAAGGCCTTGGCCAGGTCGAGGTAGGCTGTATACACTGCCTTACCCTCATCCACAGCCTTGTTGACTGCCTCAAAGAAGTCAAACCAGGTTCAGCAGGCAGGATATCCCCTCGACAAAGCCAAACTGTGTGGTGTCAAGAGTTTGGAGATTGCCTATATCTTTGTTAAGCAGGTCCATGATGATGCACTCCATAGTTATGCATACCAGACTTGTCAGGCTAATGGAGCGATAGTTCCCAGGGTCTGTAGTTGCTCCCCCTATATGAAGTGGGATGACTGTAGCAGTGCACCATTCATTAGGGACATAGCCTGAGGTAAGGCTGTGATTGAACAGGGCACACAGATGTGGTGCCAGTTCATTTTGTAGCTCATGTAGGATGCAGCCAGGGATATTATCAAGTCCCATGGATGCTATATTATTGGCTTTGGGCAATGCAGCTTTTACCTGTGCCACAGAAATGGTGGGTACCATGCTTTCTTTTGTTATTGTGATAGGGCCCTTGGGGGGGGGGGGTAAAGTTGACACTGATTCTGTCGGCCAGTATGTTGGCTATATCTGTTGGCTCAGTATAGGAGGTGCCATTGTGCAATAACTCAGATTAAATCTGGGTATTGCCTTGGAGGTTTTTGCTATAGCTATAGAAGGCTTTGTAGTTGTTTTTGGTATCAGCCGCAACTCTGCCTTCATAGCTTGCTTTAGAGGATTTGATATGGGATCTCAGCTTTTTGTGGAGACTGAAAAGGGAGGTTTTCCAGTCTTGTGACTTCATTTTTTTCTGCAACAGTTTATTCCTTCTGTTGTAGAGATTATTGATGGCTGGGGACCACCAGATTGGCTTCTTGTTTTGGAGGAGAGCATCTTAGTTCTATTTGGTATGGCAAGGTCCATGCATTTGTGTACATGCTCATACAGTGCATTGCTGTAGGATTCAGCAGTCTTGCAGCTATTTTCCATTGGCATGGGTGTTGAGAAGTTATCCACCTCTGTTTTTGGAGCCCAAAGTTGGCTTTAGAGAAGTTTTTCAGGGTGGTCACCTTAGCAGGGGTTGTAGGTGAGATGGAGATTTCTATGGTGATCAGTTTGTGGTTGTATTTAACCAGGGAGGAATGGACTATAGGTCTCCCATGATGGTGATAACCAGGTCAAGGATGTTGCTTCCTCTAGTGGGGGTCAGAATGAGCTGGTCCAGGGCACTGGAACTGATAAATTCCATAAAGCATTGGGATTGTACATTAGTACTTGAATAGTTTTCCCAGTTGATGGAAGGGTAGTTGAAGTTACTCTGTATGAGAGCACTGGGCTGGACCTTGACCAGGGTGCTTAGGAAATTGGAATGAGAGTCTAGGGACATGTTTGGGGTTCTGTAGCAGGCTATGACTTGTATTGCTGTCTTACCCAGTGTTAGTTGTACCTGACGTATCTCGGATGCATTATGCTGGTATACCAGTCTAAAGGTGTGTGCATCCTTTAAGAATATGAAGACACCACCACCTTTGGAGCTTCCAGCCTTATTCTGGGGCAGAAAGGTATGGGAGTGCAGGGGTGCTTTCTGCCTCTTTAAACCAGGTCTCTGTTACACCACAGATGTCAACATTTTCCATTTTGAGGAGAGCTTCGAGCGAGTGCATCTTGAGATTTAGACTTCTAGCATTGAGCAGCATAATCTTCAGATTGTATTTGTTTGTAGCTGTTACAGTGGAATTTTGGTCTTTGGAACACTGCCTAAAAAAGGCACTATAGGGGTGGCCTTAGCCAGTACCCGGAATCCCAGGGGTGACAGATGCAGGCCGTCTCTGGCAAAGCATCGAGGTCTGTTGATCATGTCGTCCCAGGCAGACAGATTCTGGATCCCCTTAGAATGACACCAGAAACTTAGCCAATTGTTGAATTCAATCATTTTCTGCTCATACTGTAGTATCATTCTGGATGATGGTAGAATACTGCTCAGGGCTAGGTTCATACCTGCCTGGGCCACATAATCCGAGAGTTCTATCACATCTCTTTCCATGTAGTCCAGGGAGGTACATCTGAGGTCATTAACACCCACATGGACAATGACTGAGTCATATTTATACTTGTTGTGGAGTGACCTAAGTGCATGTGTTATGTGGTGGATCCTGGCTCCTAATAGACAAATGACTGTCACCTTCTCCTTGTTCAACCTAGTGAGTGGGACATCAGTATGCCTTACAATTGAGTCTCCTATGATTAGTACATTGGGCAACGTATTTTGCCTTAAGAGCTTAGGTTGAGGGGCACACTGTGGTGGTGAGCTATGTTTTCTGGGGTTGGTGTTGTGTTGTGGTGGTCAAGTGTGTTTCGGTCTCGAGGGGTCTCTGTTATTTGGGTAAATTTTTATTGAAAGTGTCTGCAAAGGTGGGTTTATGGTTTGTGTTTCCATGTGTGGGTTGTGATGGTTGATGTTTTGGAGGGCTGTGTTGAGTTGCAGGTGTTGACCTTATATTGACCAGCTAGTCCATTCTTAGTTGGACTGTGCACTACTTCCAGTTTGGTGATATAAGTGCATCTCTCACATGTATTAGTGTTGGGAGGTAAGAGGAGAGAATTGTCTGTGTACATTAGACAGTTGCCACACTGTCTCAGAATGCCCAAGTGCCCCAGGTTAGCAAATGGAAGCACAGGAACTGCCCTGCAATCATACCAGGAGGGGTGGTCATAACTAATAAGTACTGGTGCTGTTACTGCATAGGAACAGCTAGTGCTGATAGCACCTAAATGTGCTACAATAAATGCTACAAAAGCTTGTTAAAATGCTAGTTGATTAAGCTAACTGAAGTGCAAGAAGCAAAAGAACAAGCACATTCTAAGGGAAAAATTGAACAGCAGACTTTCTGGCAATGGTAATAGTTTACCTCAGCTAAGCGCCTCTGTGCTGTGTGCAAACCCATGCAAACACATGCTTTTAAACCAGAAAGTTGAAAGGGATGGAAAAACTGCCCAAATGGCCAATAAACTACAATTTCTGGACCACACACCACTCCTCTTGTGGTAGATAGGCTACCTAGTGCTTACCACTCCCACTGATAAGCTAGGCGGCTTCCCTCCAACACAGAAAGGTCTGCGGGGGGGGGGGGGCTCAGAAACTTACAAAACAGTCCTGGATACAGCAAATCTATATCTGGATACAATAGTTACAGAAGTGAGGAAAAAACTCAGAACTTTTTTGTTTATGTTTTTTTGTTTTTGTTTTTTTTTTTTTTTTTGCAGAAAAGCGGTTAAAATAGTATCAAAAACACTTTAAATGCAGTACAAGCTAGCACACTTCAGTGTGTAGCAATATTGTGGCAAACACAGTTTAAATAAATGCAGATAAATTAAAAATGACAAAAAAACAAGTGCAGAGAGCAGCAATAAATTATGAAAAAAAATCAAAATGAAGGCACTTAGAGTATCTCTTTCTTCTTCCTCTTGCTCTTGTAGTCTGCAGGATGCCAAAACAGGATCTGCAGAGCTTAAACAAGTGAAGTTGAAAGGGATGGAAAAACTGCCCAAATGGCCAATAAACTACAATTTCTGTGCCAGAAACCACTCCTCTTGTGGTAGATAGGCTACCTAGTGCTTACCACTCCCACTGATAAGCTAGAAGGCTTCCCTCCAATGCTGAAAGGTCTAGGGAGGCTAAGAAGATTAAAAAACAGTCCTGGATACAGCAAATTTGTATCTGGTCTAGACTAATTATAGGAAAGGTGGGAAACAAACTTAGAACTTTTTTTTTTTGCAGAAAAGCAGTTAAACAGTAACAAAACATTTTAAATGCAGTATAAGCTAGCACACTTGAGTGTGTAGCAGTATTAAGGCAAATACAGTTTAAATAAGTGCAGATAAATTAAAAAATGACAAAAACAAGTGCAGAGAGAAATAAATTATGAAAACAATCAAAATGGAGGCACTTAGAGTATCTATTTCTCCTTCCTCTTGCTCTTGTAGTCTGCAGGACACCAAAACTCAATCCACAGGGCTTAAATAACTGCGTGGTCCATACTGTCTCATGAGGATAGCTTGAGAGGTACATATGTGCTACAGCAGCTCTAAGGCACTGTTAAACATAAAGGAAGGATAGGCCTGTAGAGTATATAGCAGTTCTGTTGTAAACTATATAACCTATACCGGTAGTAATTGACTGTATTCCTATCTCTCTCCCCACCCCTTATCTTCATCTAAATTTATTATTGTTATACATTGGTTATGGTTTACTATTAACATATGTTGTTCTCTAAACTTTATTTTGTGTCATGTATTTTATTATTGTTATGTATTACAATAGTTGCATATTAACATATCCTGTTGAATTACTGATGTTGTTGGCCTTATTCCATAACTGTTACTGGCATGCTGTTAATATACCGACTGTTATGTTATATATTGTTGTATTCCATATAATATGCATTGCTATGTTAATGGGTTATTTCCACTGTTCTGGCATGCTGTTATAACTCACAAAATATTTTGTTTATAACTAACCTATATACACTGCTATACCTCTATCACCACAGCACATCAAGGTAGGCCAGTTCCTCCTGATCCACCTACCCTACCTCAGCCAGCTGTGGCACCCGATCCTAGTACGTCTGGGACCCAAGCCGGTGGTACCCCCTCTGCTGGCCCTGCACCACCTCTGGGTGGAACGGCCTCAGAGGATGGGACCCCCCCCAGGAGAGGTGGCAGAGGGGCAGTAGTTACCCAGGATCAACTACTGGACATGGTGCAAAACACTGTGCATAGGAGTTATGAACAATGCCTGCTCCAGATTGAGGGCAGACTCGACAACCTGCTGGGGCCCAGTGGCCCTAGCACTCTGCCTCCAGCACAGCCACCTTTGGGGCAGTGAAGGAGCAGTGTTGACTGCCTATGGGTGGGGAGCTCAGTTACACTGCTGCCTTCTGGGGGCACATGATCTCTGATTCCACACCACCCTCCCTGTCCAAGGTGTTTACCTTCCTCATGTGTCACACACTGTCCCTGTATACTGTCTTGTCTGTAGATGTAACCTCTCCTACCCAACTTACCTCCCCACATGTACCTGCATCCCTTCCCCAACATTCTAGTCTCTCCTTAAAACAAAAAGTGAGCACCTGTCCCCCCACAAAAATAAATATCTCTCCATACATAGCTCTCTGTTTTGCACATGTATCCACTGGACAAAACTAATAAAGTCCAATTGGATTAACAACACATTTATGTTGTCCTCACCCCTCTCTCTCTGGGGTTTGAGGGTCCAAATGCATGTGCAAAGTCTGTAAAAACTGCACATCTGTTGCTGTGCAAGAAATGGAAAACTATGGTCCTTTCCTACATCCTTCCTGCACACCCCAACCTGCCAACTAGGCCACTCAGCTCTGAACTAAAACAACTGTTTCCAGCAAAATATACCGATTGCCGGTGACACAGTGCAAGTACATATAATGAGGAAAAATGAGACTGTGATGCAAACACTACACCGCCAAATAAATAATAATGGATGTATGTGAGGCTTGGGATAGCAGGCATACCTATCAACTGTACAGGTTATTGCGGACTGTCCAGGGTTTTGCCACCTATTTTTTGCCCAGTTTTCATAAAAGCATATTTTTCTGGCAAAGTAGTTGCAAGTCATGAAAGATTGAGGTTAGAAAATCACGGCAGACATTTCAGTGTCACACTTCATACCCTTCAGAAAACACATGCTAATGTAAAACCTGTTATTCTATCAACCTTCTAAGTTTGTAAGAGCAATATTTGTAGAGATCCCCTATTCATGGGCCTTTGCCCCACTTTTATTTATGGCTTTGTCCAGATTTCTTGCTTTAACAGGTTGAGAGGTATGACAGCAGGTAACTGCTCCCTTTTATTAGCAAGATCTTTAAACACACCTACTAAGGCTGCATTGGCAAAGTACATGTATACAACTGGGACCCTGCTGCACAACTGCCTTTGAAAGCCATGCACATAATGATGGATGCAGACGTGTGTCACAAACTGTATGTATGCACATATATCTTGCAAATAGACCTGCTACAGCATTTACTCAGTAGCTCAGTCTTTTAAATGCCTTGCATGCAGTGTATTTTGCCACCCACAGTCCTGGGTTTGAATCCAGTGTGTTGCACATCAAATACATTCTTATGACCACATCACATAATGACTGAGTCATGCAGTTTTAACCCACACAGTTGCTGCTACTGCATTAACTGCTACCCATGTTTGCACGTCAAAGAACTGTAGGTAGGAACACACTGCACATATTTCTATAGCCAAACTATATGCTGCCTACTACTCTATGATTGGCACTGTTACATAACAGATGTACCTTACGCACATCCCTCAACTAGACTGTAAAGGGTGGCCTTACCCTGGCTCTGCTGTGATGAAACAGCTGACACTGCTGCCTCAGTTACACATACAGCTTGCTGTTCTCCAAAGAGTTCACCCTTCCCCCTATGTGTCCTAGGCTGCAGCAGTAGCTGCAGCCTGGAAAATGCGCAGCTGTATGTTAAGCTAGCTGCTACAGACCAACCATACATCACAACCCCATAGAACAAGGGATCCAGACACAACCATACATAAAGGGTGTGTGTGAAGGCAAACATCCAGTGACAGGGACATGTTCCACAGTTTGCCCCTAAAAGCTAGTGAGCTGATAGAATAGCAGGTACTGCATCAGCATGCATAGTCTGATGGGTATGATGTCTCACATTCACGTCTCCCTCTCCTTAATGACCTCAACCCACAATGTTTACTAATGAACTGACAGATAATCACAATGTCATGGGTTAATGGACAAACATATCATGCAAAATTGTGGACATACCTCAAAAATCTCAACAGTGGACAGTATTTGTATCTACCCTCTGTGATGATGCAGTCTCCACACTTCAGTAATATCCAACTCAAGTTTAAGAAAGGGGCCAGGGCCTACATGAAGGCATTAAATATTGCAGTGTGGTGCCATGTCATTGGTTAATGAAAGTGCAACCCAGCTGTTTTGGATGCAATTAGCAAGCCTGAGGCATAGAGTGGTACACAGGTGATTACCCGTTAATGAGCAGTACCTACAAAAGAAAATCAACTGCCTATAGGGAACAGGTCTGTATGTGGTTTTGCTCACATAGACAAAGGTTTTGCAAGCTATTTTCTGAGGAACACTTCAAAAAAGGAGTACTGCACTCTATCAGGTATGTAATAGATATTCCCATGTAATGGGATGCTGATGGTAGGATGGATGTATGGGGAATAGAAATTACAACAGTAGGCCTGTCATACATCTATGGTATTGACATGTTGGTGATACTCTGCTGTCCAACAGCTATAGGCATGCCACACAACTGTCCCTGCTTTGAGTCAAATCCCAGCTCTACCCCTGTTACTCTCTCCTACAACAATCGACTGTTGTAGAAAAGCTAGTGGAATCTGGGTTAGACATAGTGGCACTAAGTAAGGGTGTACACTCCAGTAACATCAGTGTACTGTCATTCATAACCTCTCAGTCTGTCAGTGCCACACATAAATAGTTCTGGCATTCTTCAGGTGTCATTGACTGTCCCTGATGCACTCTGGCTAGGTCACTGTTTTGTTGACATTTGTCCCTCTTTGGTTG
>NC_056729.1:406058879-406161379 GCF_019279795.1 Protopterus annectens | reverse complement strand
CATCAGCCTCCAGGGTACTGCACCAGTTCCTGGATGCCATGTCAGCACATGTCGGTGATCATGTATATTTCCCCAATGCCCGTGAGGTATTGGCCAGCAATATGCGTCTCTTCCAGCAAATAGCGGAATATCCTGAGGTAGTGGGTGCAATAGACTGCATGCACATACGCATCAAAGCACCAGCCGGTGAGCGGGGTAGGGCATACATCAACCGCAAGGGCTTCCCCTCCATCAACTGCCAGGTCATGTGTGATGCCCAGGGCATAATAATGAATGTGTGTGCTAGCTGTCCTGGGAGCTACCATGATTCCCACATCTGGCATTTGACGCAGCTGTACCAGACATTTGCCAATGGGGACATCCCGCATGGACACCTAGTGGGGGATGCAGGTTATGCACTGGAGCCGTGGCTGATGACAGCCATCAGAAACGCACACACACCTAAACAGGAATGCCATAATGAGGCACACGCACAAACACGTAATGTAATAGAGTGTGTGTTTGGGCTGCTCAAGTCATGGTTCTGGTGACTGGACACATCTGGTGGAGCCTTGCAGTACACACCAAATACATGTACCCAAATTGTCATGGTATGTGCTATGCTACATAATATGATCTTGCGAAAACAGCTGCAGCAGGACCAGCATAGGGCCAGGCCAAACAGCCTCCCACCATTGCCAAGGCCATCACAGGCAGAGCATGACTCGGAGGAGGAACAACCTGAGCCTTCCCCAGTAGGCAGAAGGAGGTGTGCCCAGTATGCCCTGGCCTTGGCAAAGAGGCAACGCATAGCACATACACTGGCTCAGTAGGAACCCTGGGAATGATACCCCTCTCTGACTCACTCATATAGTAACAGGGATGCCTAACATGACACAACCTGCTCTCAAATATGTACAGGGAAGTGTAATATGCACATCCGACATAGGCAGCCCTGCAGCACCACCTGAGGCATGAATGCTATGTGTTAAGTAATGTAACAACATGTACTATATGCACACCTGAGGACCCTGACTAACATCCTACCCTCACCAAGCATCATGCCACAACATGACAATGAGATGATCAAGTACAATAATTGACTGAAGTATCGCAGTTAGTCAAAGGGGATCCAATGTGTGCCAGTCTGGGATGACATGCTGAGCATGACATGATGCACCACCTGCTAGGACTGGCGTGCACCTATCAGTGTAGGCCGTATGGATACTGGCAAAGGCTGTTGTTACCCACAGTGTGCCCTGAATAGTTAAGGCTCAAAACACAAACCTATCTCCATAGGTATCAGAAGGGATAAGAATAAGATAAGGGATAAGTTGAAACAGCAAGATGCATGCAGTCTAAACTCACCCAGAATGGAGAATGTTGATATCTGCGCTGTAAGAGAAAACTGAGTCAAGGCTCACAACAGCACCCTAACACTACCAGGTTACACCTCATACTGTGCTGTACAGCCTCAAAACATGGAACAAGCTACAAAAGGAGGGTGACTAGCAAGAATTGTCAAGGATAACCACACCCCCATGTTGGTACCACAACAAAAAGCAGCATGGACTAGCCATGGTCAAGTAACAGTGGCTAAAACTGCCCCCCAGTTTATAGCCTGCTACAGACTACTGTCCCAACACCAGGAACTGCACCTGGCCTATGCTGGAATACATGAATATATCAAGTCCTCCAAACCACATTATATTGGGGGACTGAAAATACCCAGACATAGACTACTAGCTCCAACACTGTAGGACAAAAGTTCATATAATCCATAAACCAAAAGGCCCAGGAACAACGTACCACTCCCACAAGAGGGGTAAGCATACTGGATGTGATAATCAGCAACATGGGTACTGGATGGCAAGATGAGAAGTGTATTGCTCACTGGTAAAACCAGACCATAGAGTAATCACACTGGCTATACAAATCCTGACCACAGTCCCTGGCCAAAAAACCACAGTGGAAAACATGTGTTAAGCAATATTTGCACTCCTCCAAACTGATGTGGAATCCATTAAAGGTCCTGTGCAGGTGCAAAATATGGGACACACCTCAGAACCTGTAATACAGCCATTCCATGAACACTGCCAGGAATGCTTGGATTATGCAATCCTAAATTAAAACAAGACACAATGCCATACACACAGGAATCTGGCATGAGGGACACCAGCCATAACCAAACCTTGCAAGAGAATGAGGAAGCTACTACATGATAGAGCAAACATAAACAATGAAGTAATCACTGATCACTAGTATGGCAATAAAATCTGTCCACACATACAATCCACTAAGGCCAGCCACAACAAGTTGAATCTGTGAATCCTGAGGCAATGTTACACCTGCCCCAAGTACACAGACAACCCCCAACTCCACCCAAGAAATACAAATATATGTGAGAGATGCAACCATCTATCCAAACTGGAGGCTGAGCTCCCTCAACTCAGTACTCCCAAAACTAGTCAGGAGGAGAAGGTAACCACACACACCACAAACACAGTCCCACATAAACCTATCACAACTGCAAACCAAACACATAAACACAGAAAAACATTCCCGGAGGCACAAATTACAAACATAGCACGCCAACAGAGGCCTCTAAAGCAGACACCCAATCAAACAACCTCCAAACATTGCACATGCAACACACAGTACACAAAGCTGGTGTGCCAAACAGTCACAGGCCAGAAGGAGAAACAACATGCCTGATACAGTTGTAATAGTTGAATCCATAGTCAGACACACTGCTTTCCCGCACACCAGACTGAACAAGGGAAAGGGTACAGTAAGCTGCCTGTAGGCTGCCACAATACGCCACATAACAGAAGTATGCAGGTCACTCCAAAGCAAGTAGAAATATGATGCAGTCATAGTCCATGCTGGTGTGAATGACCTGAGATGTACCTCCCTAGACTACATGAAAAGAGACATAGATGAGCTCTCTGATTATGTAGTCCAGGCCGGTATGACACTCACCATTTGCAGCATCCTACCCTTACCAAGAATAATGCCACAGTACAAACACGGAATGATCAGTCATAGCAAGTGGCACACTTACTGGTGTCATTCAAGGGGGTCCAAATGTCTGTCTGCTTGGGATGTCATGCTTGACAAGCCATGCAGCTGTTCTTGGGATGGCTTGCACCTGTTACCCCTGGGCGTCTGGATATTGGATAAGGCCTTTGCCTCCACCATAGAGCCTTTTGTAGGCAAGGCTGAAAATACTGACCCACCACCCTAGAAAACATAAGTGGAAAGAAACATAAGGGTAATGCTGACCAATGCCAGATGTGTAAACCCCAATATGCATGCTCCCAAGGCCATCCCCAGTATGGAGAACATCGATGTCTGTGCAGTGACAGAAACCTGCTGCAAGCCTCCTGACTGCACACCAGCACTACCAGGTTATACCACGTATCATGTGTCATGGCCCCAAAACCTGGAACAAAACATAAAAGGAGGGTGAGTATCCATATTCAGCACAGACACCCATACGTCCAGGTAACTGACAATGCACAAGGCATTGGAGTCCACCCATGTGCAACTAACTGTAGGCAAGACTGCTGTACAGTCTGTAGCATGCTACAGACCACACTCTCACACACAGGAGCCCCACCCAGCCGTCCTGAAGACACTGGACAGTATGAATGTCCCACCAAATACCAAACAAGGTACCACAAATCACCACATAGGTGGTAAACCATTATGTATGGAAGGAGTAACCAGGGACCTAGGGACACAAGTGGACAGTAACCTGTTATGTGACACCCACATTGCCAATGTGGCTAGGAAAACTGTCTACATTTGACACCGTATCAGGAAAGGATTCACATCTACGTCAACAGAGGTCATTGTGCCCCTATACTGTTCTCTAATCACACCCATAATCTAGCACAATGCCTCATATGGGATGTACCTTACCTGACACCTGCAGCAGTTAGAAAGACCTCAAAAGTACCTCACCAAGAGGATAAAGGGTCTCAAATATATGTCATATGCTGCCTGGCTGTAGACACCCCAGCTGAATGCAGTCACATACTGCCTACACAGAGGCATTGCATGCCTGTTGTAGAAGGCCATGCCCAACACAGGAGTAATGGACATGCTCCACCCCAGAAAACTCAAATCCATCGGAGCTGTGAGAGTGAGAGATGTCAACTTCAACAAATAATGAAATAGGATGTGCTGGTGGGACAGATACATAATCCAGAGGCTCCCCACACCCTGGACCAGAATCCCACTCCATGTTAGGCAGAGCACTTCACTGACACTCTTCAACAGGAATCTTGCCAAGTGGATGGATGATTGTAGAGTTACACTGGGGGTCTTCACTGTGTCATGTCCAGACAGAGGCACAGCTAAGCAAATCATAAATGGCCATAATATTCACATAGCAAGGGTGGCAAAGCCACACACACTCTGGCTAGGCTAACAAATGCCCTAGGGTGGATAGCCTAGTATGAATCTATGAACCTATGAAGATACAAATTGTACAGGACACTAAGGATAATCCCAAGGCTTTCACAACTGATGGTAGGAACCATGTTAGGAATTCACAGATATGCTCTGAATCACACAAATATCACAAACACACACACATATTGCCAACATACATCCTGACAGGTGCAGTGCAACCCCGAATGCAGAATATCTATCCCAGCAGACTGCTGGCCCCCTGACATTGCAGATGCTGAGGTAACAGCCAACATCTACAAATCAAAACACACAGCAGCAATGGTATGAGATGGTGTCCTGGGCTTAGTGCAACATGGACTCCAAGATGAATGGAATGCCAAACCACACTACTGCTCAATGTCAGCCTTACCACAGAATATGTACCCAAAGAGCAGTGTACAACAACAGTGGTCCTTCTCAACAAAGGTGTTGCCTGAATGGATACTGAAAACTACTACCCCAGAATCCTGAGAAGCTCGGTCTGCACAGCTATGGAAAGGATCAGCATGTACCACAGACATAAAGATACTGGGGACCTACTGACACTGGACCCTACCCAGTGTGGCTTTCTTAAGTGCAGATCCTGCCCCTAAACATGTTTGACTCAATTGAAACAGTCATTAAGGTCATTGATGAGGGCAATGTGGTCCACACAGCGTAGCTTGACCTTGCAAAGGCTTCTATACAATACCCTACGTGTTCATTATAGATAAGCTCACCAGCTTAAATATAAACCCCTATGTCAGTAGAGGGGTTGCAAACCAGACCAAGGACAGAATAGACATGGTCAGACATGCTGCAGCCATGTCTGACTACTAACCAGATATAACTGGCATCCCACAAGGCTTGGTCCAGGGATCTCCCTCATCTGGTATATATGTCCCATAGGTACAGACAAACATGGAAGGAATGTGTCCGAACATGTTTGCAGAGGAATACAAACTGCTCACCACATATGATCCACCAGCTGACACAAGCATCCCACAAAAGGGCCACTTAGAAACAGACAACTGGTGCCATAGCCATGTCAGCAAGCTAATTGCAGAAACGTGTATAGTCAACACCCGTGGATATACAGTAAGTGCCCACCAATTACCACATAGGTATTAACCCATTATGTAGTTAACATGTAATGAGAGACCTGGGGACACAAGGTGATAGATATCCTGCATTGGACAAACATGTGCTGTAGTGTTTACAGAAACATACCATATACCCACCTAATCATGAAGGTTGTCAGATCTAGATAAGGGGAGGTCATTGTGGCTCTGCAGTCATCCTTCATCAGCGGTACAATTGACTACAATAGCCCCTGTGGGATGTACCTCAGCAGACATCTCCATCAACCGTAAAGTCCCCAACAGTACCTCACCAGGAGTATCAAAGAGCTTGCACAGATGCCATGTGTTGCCTGTGTTGCTGGTATCAATAAACATGCTGCACCTTGTACAATCTGAATGGCAGTGAGCTATGCACATGAGAGACCTGAACCCCAGCACTGACTTACATAGGACAAGCTGTACTGCATGATCCATAACACAGAAGCCACCCCACCCATGAGTGAACCCCAGTACAGGCTACCCATAGAGTCACTTATCAATCTTCCTCAATAGGAATCTTGATGAGTGGATGGGAGATGGTAGCTTTATCCTGGGTATCACTGTCATGTCACAGGTAGACAGAGGCACAGTATACTAACCATGACATATGTCATGGCAAACTCCACTTACAATGTGTGTTGAAGGACAAACACACTCTCCAGCTAGCATTAGACATGGACTAGGGCACATCGCTAGTGTTTGCAAATGTACACCTATGTTGTGGAATACACTACCAATGTTGGACAAGCCTGGTTTAAGTAGTTCATATCTGAACAGAATGCAACATGGTGAGATGTACACAACTGGCCCCTAACCAGGCTGTTGTACTCACTATTGAAATGTAAAGCAGTGATAGTACTAAAGCCCAGGAAACTGTCCACCACAGTCAAAGTACTACCAGTACACTATACAGTACTACAGTGTTAGGTCAGTGTGAAAGGATGTTGACAACTGTAGGCAAAGTATCCCATGCAAACACTGCAGGCACAGTATAATCCTGTTGTGTTCACACACAAAGCAGTTGTACAGTAACTACACAACATGACACACAACACACAACCATAAACGGGTGATATTTGTTGAAGTTCACACTCATCCGCAAATGTGGTGGCCTGCAGAGTCCAACATATGGAATGCTCACACTGGGCATGCTCACACACTTTGATAAATGAGACATGTCAGACAACATGCCATGGGAAGGCTGAACTGGGCATGCTCACACAGGCCAAATCTCAGTTTAGCAGTTGGACACACATATCTGGTATTTTTATGTGTTATTCCAGGAACCAACCACATTACAGCAGTCTGCCCAGTGCACACAGTTAAATGACTACAGAGACATACGTGATATAGTGGATCCCTCCCATATGCAAACATCTTCCACAGATGCACAAGTTGTTCATACAAACAGGGAATGCTATGGCAATAAAGATGTGCAAACAGTCTACCAGCAACAAATAATGTGCATTTGACAATTAAACATATGGGTGTAGAGGTCAACACTAGGCTGTTTGCCCTAGGGAATGACAGCTTAGCCAGAGTGTGCTTGGTGTCTGCCTCCCCACAGGATGCACATTCCCCTTTCTAAACACCGATGATGTCAGCACCCTATAAGTACAGCAGGAGAAAAGAAACTTCCCAGTACTGCGAATAGCGCGCTCTGCTAATGCGTCCATCACAAGTGTCATAACATAGTTAGGTAGGGGTTTGAATCCTGCAAATGCTCAGTGTGTGTGTGAGTGAGTGGGGCTGGTGTGTGTGTAAGTCTGTGGGAGAGAAATGTCCTTTTTGGCAACTAGGAAAACACACTACAGGATGCACATTCCCCTTTCTAAACACAGATGATGTCAGCACTCTATAAGTATAGCAGGAGAAGGGAAACCTCCCAATAATGCGAATAGCACGCACTGCTAATGCATCCGTCACAAGTGTCATAACATAGTTAGGTAGGGGTTTGAATCCTGCAAATGCTCAGTGTGTGAGTGAGTGGGGTTGGTGTGTGTGTAAGTCTGTGGGAGAGAAATGTCCCTTTTGGCAACTGGGAAAACACACTACAGGATGCACATTCCCCTTTCTAAACACCGATGATGTCAGCACTCTATAAGTACAGCAGGAGAAGAGAAACCTCCCAGTAATGTGAATAGCGTGCTCTGCTAATGCGTCCGTCTCAAGTGTCATAACATAATTAGGTAGGGGTTTGAATCCTGCGAATGGCAAGTGTGTGTGTTTGCCTGAGGGGGGTTAGTGTGTGTGAGGGAAATGTCCCTTTTGGCAATTAGGAGAACAGACTACAGGATGCACATTTCCCTTTCTAAACAATGATGATGTCAGCACCCTATAAGTACAGCAAGAGAAGGGAAACCTCCCAGTAATGCAAATAGCACACTCTGCTAATGTGTCCGTCTCAAGTGTCATAACATAGTCAGATAGGAGTTTGAATCCTGCAAATGGCAAGTGTGTGTGTTTGTCTAAGGGGGGTTAGTGTGTGTGCAATTGTGTGTGAGGGAAATGTCCCTTTTGGCAACTAGGAGAACAGACTACAGGATGCACATTTCCCTTTCTAAACACTGATGATGTCAGCACCCTATAAGTACAGCAAGAGAAGGTAATCCTCCCAGTAATGCGAATAGCACACTCTGCTAATGTGTCCGTCTCGAGTGTCATAACATAGATAGGAGTTTGAATCCTGCAAATGGCAAGTGTGTGTTTTTGGCTGAGGGGGGTTAGTGTGTGTGAGGACAATGTCCCTTTTGGCAACTAGGTGAACAGACTACAGGATGCACATTTCTCTTTCTAAACACTGATGATGTCAGCACCCTATAAGTACAGCAAGAGAAGGAAAACCTTCCAGTAATGCGAATAGCGCGCTCTGCTAATGCGTCCATCTCAAGTGTCATAATATAATTAGGTAGGGGTTTGAATCCTGCAACTGGCAAGTGGGTGTGTTTGTCTGAGGGGGATTAGTGTGAGGGAAATGTCCTTTTTGGCAACTAGGAGAACAGACTACAGGATGCACATTTCCCTTTCTAAATACTGATGATGTCAGCACCCTATAAGTACAGCAAGAGAAGGGAAACCTCCCAGTAATGCGAATAGCACACTCTGCTAATGTGTCTGTCTCGAGTGTCATACCATAGTCAGATAGTGGTTTGAATCCTGCAATTGGCAAGTGTGTGTTTTTGGCTGAACGGGGTTAGTGTGTGTGAGGACAATGTCCCTTTTGGCAACTAGGTGAACAGACTACAGGATGCACATTTCCCTTTCTAAACACTGATGATGTCAGCACCCTATAAGTACAGCAAGAGAAGGGAAACCTCCAAGTAATGCGAATAGCGTGCTCTGCTAATGCATCCGTCTCAAGTGTCATAATATAGTTAGGTAGGGGTTTGAATCCTGCAAATGGCAAGTGTGTGTGTTTGTCTGAAGGGGGTTAGTGTGAGGGAAATGTCCCTTTTGGCAACTAGGAGAACAGACTACAGGATGCACATTTCCCTTTCTAAACACTGATGATGTCAGCACCCTATAAGTACAGCAAGAGAAGGGAAATCTCCCAGCAATGCGAGTAGCACACTCTGCTAATGTGTCCGTCTCGAGTGTCATAACATAGTCAGATAGGGGTTTGAATCCTGCAATTGGCAAGTGTGTGTTTTTGGCTGAGGGGGCTTAGTGTGTGTGAGGACAATGTCCCTTTTGGCAACTAGGTGAACAGACTACAGGATGCACATTCCCCTTTCTAAACACTGTTCAGCTGAAGGCCATGGCTCTGGCACAAGTTGTCTGTTTCTATGATGCCCCTTTGGAAGATGCTTGTGTCGGTTGGAGAGTCGATTATGGTGGCCAGTTCGCAGTCATCTGCATATTTGGTCAGCCACAGTCTGTCCGTGTTGGCCTGTACCTCCAATAAATATATACCAAACAAGAGAGGTCCCAGGACTGAGCCTTGTGGGACACAACTCGTAACTGGTTTGGAGTCTGGCATGGCTACAGCAATTCTAACCATGTGGGTTCTGTCCTTGAGCCACTGTGCAATCCATCTAGTGACATAGGGGCTTATATTTAAGCTGGTGAGCTTCTCTAGAATGCCCAAGTGGGGTATTGTTGTGAAGGCTTTTGCGAGGTCCAGGTAGGCTGTGTGAACCACCTTCCCTCGTCAATGGCCTTGGTGACTGTTTCAAAGAAATCAACCAGGTTAAACCTGGTAGTGCTGGTGTGCTCTCAGTAGCCCTGAATCTGGCATCTGTTACTGCACAGATATCGATGTTCTCCATGCCAAGGAGTGTTTTGGGTGCATGCATCTGGAGGTTTAGACTTCTGGCATTGGGTAGCATTACTCTTAGTTTCTTATCCCTTGTGATACCTATGAAGGTGGGTTTGTCATTTGAGCCTTGCCTAACATAGGCACTATGGGGGTAGCAGGAGCCTTTGCCAATATCTGAAAGTCCAGAGGTGACAGGTGCAGGCCATCCCTAGCGAAGCAGGTAGTTCAACAGAAGATGAATATGTGAAGGTGTAGTGCCTGTGATTAGTTAGCAGTAGCATATATGACTGCTCACGTGGACACATGCCAGGTAAGTCATATGCACTGTGTCACAGGCAATGTACATGTGAACAGGACAAACAGTGACATCCTGTCAAGTGGGACATGGACATACATATAGTAAGCTATGCAGATGGCACTAGGAGTCCACAGAAGCTCTATAACTATGCATTGCAGGTGTGATCAGTATTCCAGGGTAATTACAAGCAAACATGCATGCAAACAAAGCTACAGTAAACAGGGCTGCATGTAGTCCATTGTACAACAAACAAGCTGTACCAGTTCCAGTAGGTAACACTGCAAATATGCAGGCACTATGCACATGTACATGGAAATACACGGGTCAGATGGCTAGGGTCCAGTCTCAGTGCACACAAGTGTACAGACCATGTACTGTCAGGATGTACAATAACGTGGATGGAAACCCATGTGCTCATACCTGCAGTAATGCACATGTCAAATAACAGACACTGAGCCTTCACTCAGTGGTTCCATACTTAGTAGGATGTATGCTACCTGGCCTGCCATCACAGTATCCCTGACATATATGGGGACTCTCCCTCCTGTGACAGTTAGTTTTGTGTGTTGGGGCTGTCTAGCATGGTATGAGATGTGAGCATGCAGTGCTAGGGTGCTCCTGTGTGTCCTGTACCAGTCGTGTAGTACTGCACACATATCAACATCCTCAAACATCTGCATTGCAGAGTCCAGTGTGGGCAACATGCCACTTGCAATTTACATGTCCATCATTGCGTATTACTACATTCATTACCTTATCCCCTGTGCTACCTATGTATGTAGCCTTCTGTTGACATCATTACCACCAGTATGCCAACATGTGCAGATGATACACTATGGTACTTACCATGGGTGTAGACAACAGGACATGACAATCACACACTTACTGCATCAGGCATGCTGTGATATACCCACAATTAATTCAGCACACAGTACTGTTAACAACATGATACTATTACTACACATCTATGTGGTCACCCTGTGCATCAGCAACATGTTAACCTGTACCTACACAGTTGTTACAGATTGCAGGAGGTGGCACAGTTTCATCATATGCACAGGTTGTGAACTTGGTATGCCTGAGTCAGCCACCGATACCACCAATTGACATGTATGTGTATGTGTGTTGGTGAGGGACAGCAGTAGAAGGTGGGGCAATGTTGATGCAGTGTGTGCGTGTATGCGGTAGCCCTAGGTGTTGTCAATTTGCATGTGTGTATGGATGCACACAGTTCCACCTCATGGCTGCCATATACTGGTGTTTGTGGACAGCCACAGACTGTACCTGCCAGGTCATACAGATCAGTGTCTCTGGCCACGGACACGGTACCTGTGCCTTGCAGGGGTGCTACGGACCGTATCCAGTACCAACCCAGACTGGATACTGTCATCAGAAGCAGGTGTTCATTGACTGGACACAGATCCCTGTCGGGCCCGGCCAGAGCCATGTGCACGTGGTCTCCTGGGGCGGTCTGATGACAGCACAGACCCAGCATTGCTGGGGCTGCTGCTGGCACTACGGGGGCAGCCGCGGCCCTGTTGTCATCCGCGACGACTGCCAGCTGCTGCTGTTGCTGGCATACGGCCACGTCGATGCCTCAACCGCCCACCATCGCCCTGGCTCATGGACATGTAGTTGTGGAACCGGTCTAATATGTCCCCACAACGTCTGTCTATGACATCGGTGAAATCACGGATGGCAGCCGCAATGTCACGCATACTGTCAATCATGGCTGTGTGACATGCTGTCAGCTCCCTCAGACCATGTCTGGTGTACCGTTCCATACGTGACTGTGCCTGCATGACAGCCCGAGACATAGCTGAGGTTGTAAGACCTCTGTGGGCATGTCTGACAGGGGCAGTACGCCCACGGATGCTCCCATGAGAACCCCTGGACATCTGTCTGTGTGGTACCATCTCTGGGCCATGCCCATGGCTGCTGTGTGGGGAGGCATGTGCCACAGATACCACATTACCCTGGTCAATGCCCACTGTATGCTGTCCATCACCTAGGGACATTGGTGACAAAGGGTGTATTGGCAGGATAACTGTGCGCATTGATGGGGTCGACAGCTGTGTACTGTCAATCGGCTGACCAATGGCGGACCCTGGCATACTTTCCTGTGCCATTACACAGATGTCATCATTATCAGTACCCACGGCACCTGATTCAGGTTCCCTGCTACATGACACCAGAGCAGCAACAAAACCTGTGGGAGGGAAACAGGAAACACAGTTTACAATGTCTACACATTACCAGTGATGCACACATGCACAGGTGCACAGGTGCACACGTGCACACATGCACAGGTGCACACATGCACAGGTGCACAGGTGCACACATGCACAGGTGCACACATGCACAGGTGCACACAGTTTCACACAATTGTACAGTACTCAGTATGCGTGATATCAACACACAGACACAGACACACCTACATGCATACAAAGAGCACTACTAAGTGAGCCAAATAGTACTATTACAATCAACACTATTACAGGAATTGTTAATACACACTCACCAGCATGGATAGGCTGCATTGCTGTTATACCAGAGGGTCCTGCAGACGTGAAGAAACTAATGTCAGTGGGCACAACTGTGCCATTGTTACTGAGTATGATACAGGTCAGTAGTACAACAGTCGCCTTTCACAGGTCAGCTGCTAATATTGAGGATATCACACTTGCACATTAAATACTATGGTGACAGCTACAAACCAAGGACACACCTCACACATGCATTAACTACCAGTGTACACAACAGTCAACTATACATATGGCATATTACCTGCACGTTCGCTGTCTTGCTGCTGCATGGCTCCAGCCTCCATCATAATGCATGTCTTCTGCTGTTGTTGTTGCTGGTGGACTGGAGCCACTACACTCATGAGTAGTCCCTCCAGTCTGGTGAGTGGGGGATGTGTAGCCAGCCCACCACCTGTGGTGACCTGTTGCCTGTGGATATCCGATGCACGCTGACGGACATGTCTGATTAAATCACTGCAGTGATGTCGTACCTGCTCATATGTCCTATTATGCATGCCTATGTCATTTACCCGACGGACAAGGTCTTGCCACAGTGCAGCCCTCTCCTGCTGACTCTGGCTGGTGCGGGAAAAGAGTATTGCATAATCCCGCACCAGGGTCTGGTGTATCTCCTCATAATCAGCTGTGGAGTAGGTGGGATTCCGCGGGTGGGCCATGTACCTGAGAAAGAAAATAACCTGGTATCAGCAATATATGTCAGCAGAATTTGGCACACATACTACACATGCTACTCGACTGTTATGATACAACATATCTCACATATGTAGCGTCTGTCTGTCTATTGGTGGATACACATGTAGATGGCCAGGTATCAGTGCTCAGCCAGCAACTGTGCAACAGTACCTGGCACACTCCATATGACATACTACCAAACCCCAGCAGTCAGAACACTGATTCAGGTCAAGAGCACCTCCTCACTCTGGATGTTTGTATCTAGGTACTCTATGGCCTACATCATCAACTACTGTGAGCTGACCACACACTGATTGCCCTGGATATACATATCCCACCTCCACCACCAGCACAAACGACTATAATGCATAACATTACAGATACAAACTTTACACTTTGTAACAGTGACATGGTATCCTTTCAGCCCACTGGGCCAGTGGCAGATACAACCCACAATGCTGACCCCTACACAATTGCTTTCTACAGATATCTCCAAGAATGCATGGATCATGCAATCCCATATATGACCAAGACACTCTCCACAAAGGGACAGCATCCTGTCTGGTGGACCCCAGCCATAGACAGATTGTATTACAGAAGATGGAAGCTACTGCAAGACAGAGCATAATTCCATAAAGGGAGGGCATGTCTGAGCAGCACTAGTAAGGATCTATTTTCCATCATACAAACATCCATGGGCAACTTTGAGAGGGAAATCAAAAGGGACACTACAGATAACCAGAAGGCCTTCTTCAGTTATGTTAGCGACCTGGTCAGGATCCATCCTCTATGCCCATAGTTAGTACACAACAACACATATTTCACTGGCACCACAGATATTGACAACATTGTGGCAGACAGGTTCAGTGCAGGTGTCATCCCCTTTTCCCCAAAATAAGACATAGTTATCCCAGCTGACTGTAACCTCCCTGTCATCACAGATGTCCAGGTGAGAGCCACCCTCAGGACAGCAGAATACACAACATGAATGGGACCTGATGGTATCCCCAGTTGCATGCTACATAAACTCTGACAGGAGCTAAACACACATATAGAAGTGCTATGTAACACTAGCCTGACTACAGGATATGTACCTGTACACTGGCGCACAGCAGCAGTGGTTCCACTCCACGAAGGAGGCACCTCAACATACCAATACAATACAACACAATACATTACATTACAATACAATACTATACAATATGCTATTGCCCCTGGGACTACAGCAGCGTACTGTTCTGCTACCCTGACCATTGTGACACATGTGGTGTGATGGTACCTGCTGCTGTCACACAGTTACACAGGGTGACTCATATGGCATATTACCTATCTGACTAACATTCAGCAGGAGTATGTGTGACATGTACTCATGGGGAGTCTTGCTTCTTAACACTGTGTGGTTTATTGCAGGGTATGTCTTATCGGTGGGTAGGAACTTTTACCTCCACATGTGCACTCTATTGCAGTGGCACGGACGACACACAGCAGACATTTAGGTTGTGGATGGTGTGGGTTGTTACTATGGTTGTTGGACATCTGTCATGGGTGTGGCTTACATATGTAAATCCGGGAGTGGTAACCTCTATGTGAGTAGTATATGTGTACTCTGTGGTGTTGTCAGTCACTGTGCATTGGTAATGTGTTTGAGTGCATTGTCACAGTGTTGTACATGTCACTGTGTCCTTCTCCATATCTGTAGCTGTCATGTGAGGTCCATACCATGGCATCCATTATGTGGTGTGGAGGGGTACACCGACCTACATGTCCATAGCTGACACACCATGTCCGCTGACACATACCATGTGCAGGTATTCCAGGGATAGTGTGCCACTGTGAATATCATTGGGGCCACTATTGTACACATTTATGACCTTGTTCACCCCTGACACATGCAGTGGTGGGCAGCCAATCACATATCTGGTGGTTACTTGTGTAGGTGATCTGGAATGTGGTATGGTACTCCGGTTTTGACACTGGTGTTCACTCCATGCCTTTGTCACCAGGCACCTGTTGCAATACATCTGTACACATGTGCCTCACTCAGAATTTATATACATCTCTCTCTCTCTCTCTCTCTATATATATATATATATATATATATATGTATGTATATAGATATATGTATATGTATATATATATATATATATATATATATATATATATATATATATATATATATATATATATATCTGTATACATATACACATATATATATTGATGTACATATATTGCTATAGATGTGGAGGGGGGGACACAGAGGGGGTGGGACAGGCTGTGTTGCAGGTCGTCATATACAGTCATACCTGTAGATAGTCAGATCAGTCTGTCTATGTATATGTATCTACATATATCTATATCTGTATGTGTGCATTACATAGATATGTTTGTACAATATTCTATCTACATCTGTCTATGTATTCCTACATCTCTCTCTCTATGTATGTATACATATATGCATATTATATATATATATATATACACATACATATGTTGACATACATACGTATCCATATGTTAGACAGGTATATCAACATATTTGTCTACCATACTGTATACACACACTAACATACTGCTAAACATACATAACTGTGAAACCTACTTTGTACATGGCACTACAACCTACAATCAACCAACATTGATATGTGCACATAGATGCTCTCACATACAAATGTATGTACAGCCTTCACTGATAGTTGCTGTATGTCCCCTGCCCTTTACACATCTTCATATACATATGGATACTGACCAATGACACATATGGAGGGTTCACATTATGTAGACCTTTATAGTATTACTTTACATTACCTGTGTTTGTCACAGCTGCTTGTGTTGCCGTCTGGTTCTCTGTCCTGCTGCTCCACTTCCCAGTTGTCAGCTTTCAGGTAGCTGTTGCTGAACAATTTGTTTGTGTCTGCTTAATTGCAATTTTCTCTCTCTCTGTCTCTCTCTCTCTCTCTGTCTGTCTCTCACGTCCTTCTCAGGGTGCAATGAAAGTATTGCATGTGTGGACTGGGAGTGCAGCATACTTTTGTAGGTATCTGCATATGCCCATGTGATGGCCTCTGCACCAATTGTTAGCCAGCATTTGCTAATTGCATGCAGCCAGTTGTGTACTGATTGCAGTTCTCACTGTGATTTCAGAACAGTGCTATAGAAAGGAATGAGAGATAGGCATAGCCCTTTCAGATTTTAAGGGCAGGGACCATGCTGTTATGCTGTGGACAATGTTCTGTGAGTGTAAAGGTTGGTATCTCTCTCATACTTCCAGGTGTGTTGTAGATTAACATTCCTCCATTCATTTCTCCAGTTTCCTGTACTAACTGTGTATGTACACTGACACCTACAACTACTACTACTGTTAATGTGTGTGTGTGCTTTCTTTTCACTTTTGCTTGCACTTTGTTGCTAAGGCTTCAATAGTTGCCCTTTACAGTCGCTACTTGTATGCCTGCTAGGTGTCTTGACTGTAGTGTGCTACTGTAGCTTTCCTATTTTCCATGTACATTCACACCTTGGAATGCTTGCTATATCTGCTAGGGTGTTACAGCATGCAGTGTGGTCTGGCCATGGTGTGGGCTTTGACATCTATTAGGGTATTTGAGTATGCTGCCAAGCAGGCCCCAGAGACTTTCAGGCTCATCTGCTATGTGCCTCATGGAATGGTACATATCAGTTGGGTACACCCATTAAAATGTCTGGTATGCTGCAGTTGTGACTGTGGGTTGGCATGAGCATATGTATTACTACACTTTTTTCTGCCATGCAAGTGATGAATACTTTCAGGACTCCATAGTTACCATTGCATGTATTACACCTTTCTGCCTACTGTTTGTACATTTCACATGGGGTCTGTGGGGCATCCCTGTAAGTCATTCACTGTTGCTATGTCTATGCTCTTAACTATTCAAATATGGTGGTGTCAGACCCGTCATGCGTACAGATATTTGCAGCTTGTCCACATTTCTGCCTCATATTTTGGTCAATATCTCATGCACACCTTTTTCTGGCAAGTCACTCTGGGCTCAAGTCAGAATATGGTGACAAACATTCAAGTTTCAGACTGCATACCCTTCCAAACATCCCACAAAGTGCAGACCCTGTTACTCTCTGAACTGTATGCGTTTGTTGTAACATTATTTGTAATGTGCCCCTGGTTTTGGGCCTTTGCTCCACATATTTTATTACTTGGTCCAGATGTGTTCCTGTAAGAGGTTGTGGGGTATGGGCAGTGCTTATCCTGCTGTGAGTATGTGTGTGGCTTGAAAGGTGCTATAGTGACATTATTACCTACTAGCTTCCAACTAGCATGGCTGTTTCTGTTCACACACTACTATTATGGAAATCCACTAGTTTTGATAGTAATTCTAAATGGCATGCTTTGTGTACTACACATCTATATTCCCTTTACATTCATTCCTACTATTACATGATATATTTATTTTAGCACAATGTTAATGCAGACTACTGTTTCCAAGGTCCTGGGTTCGGGACTCACAGTGGGATTTTATTTTGCTTTTGAGCTGAGTACAGGACCTGTCAATCAAAGTGACTAAGGCACTTTTAGGCAGTTGTAACCGGGTTAGCGCTGGTTTGCGTGGAGCTCACGCATGCGCACTGGCGGTTAGCTCCGCGCACACCTGCTTACAACCGCTTAAATGTGCTTACTCTTGCGCACACCCGCGCTATTTTCTTTGAAAGAAAAGAAAATGGGGAGACAGGAAAGTGGTGAAAAAGGGGTCACAAAGAGGGTAAGACAGTAGGGAAACAAGCTTGGGATGTGCAGGAGGGATGTAGGTAAGGCCCATAGCTGCCCATTTCTTCATCAGCAACAGCTGTGCATATGTATGTAATTTGGTGTGACATTTGAAACCTTCCACCCCTGAGAGAGGTGTCAGGACAACAATAATACTTGTTGTACAGCCAATTGTAATTGATAGGTTCCATGTCCAGTAGACATGTGTGCGGAATGGGCAGCTATGTATGGGGCGTAATTTTTTTGTGGGTACAGAGTGCCATTTTTTTTTTCCAGGTGAGAGTGGTATGTCAGGTGAAGGAAGTCGGTACAGCTGGGGAGGTAGGTTGGGTAGGTAAACAGACAAGACAAACAAGACGCATACAGGGGCAGTGTATGACACGTGTGGGGGGGGTTACACAATTGACGGGGATGGAGGTTTGGATATCCAGAGCCCATGAGCCCACAGATGGCAACAGTGGAACTGATATCCCCACCCATAGGCAGTTGCCACTGTTCCTTCACTGCCCAGGATGGGGCTGTGCTGGGGGCTGTGTAGGCAGGGCAACAGGCATGCCTATTAGTTGCACCACCCATGCCTCGAGCTGGTGTAGGGGCTCAAGAACAGAGTCCCGAATCTCCCTACGCACCACAGTCCGGACGCTATGGAGGGTGAGTGGTGGTTCTCCTCCGGCCACACTTGCAGAGGGGGGGGCGAGCCCCATCCCCTGCAGCGCTTCCACCCGCAGGTGGCACAGGGCCACCGGAGGAAGGTCCGGACTCAGCACTAGTGCCAGGTGCACTCGCCAGCTGAGGTGGGAGAGGTGGGTCCACTGGAACCCGCCTTCCCTGTCATACTATGTTTTGCATTATGTCATGACAGTTTGGGCTAGTGACATATAATACCATTCACAATTAGTTGTAACAGCATGCATTAGTATTCCCATTAACCAAACACCCAGATATTCACACCACTGAACAGCGTGCATAACACATGCATAATTTGAACAGAAATACACAGTCCAACAACATGCAGGGTTAACTGATGGCAACAGGCCATCAGGTGTGGATGTATGAACAAGGCAGATGCATCAACAGAGATGCAAATATATATGACCCAACAGGACAAACGTCCAGGGGTGTTAATTGTGATTGCACATACCATTTTCACGTGGAATGGGTTATATGTGGTTATAGGGTGGGGTGAAGAAAGTAATATTAACACATTCGAATAACAATACATATGCTGTACATTTCTAATAGCTACAGTTATATACACACTACTGTTCTAACTACAGTTTCGTATATGATAACTATTTCATCTTGGTGATAGGACTGTTACTGCAACATCAATATACATTTTATGGCTCTTCATACACATTCATATCTAGCTTTGTTCAGCTACATCATCCTGCTACATTTGCTTTATATAGCTGTAGACAAGTGTGGATGTTTGGTATATCAGACAAACATCCTATCTGCATATTGCAGACTGACAGCAACATATCCAGATTTTGGGATACACATTCCAGATGCAGCAACACTTTGAACAGATTTTGCTGTTTGGTTTTTGAATCTCACATGCATTTCATTCCGTCTTGACTGCAGTATACTTTATTCAGGGGTTATTACTACTGTATTGCTGGATTCATGACACTTTCTCACACTCTCTCACTTGCTTTCATTTTACTATTCAGGATGGTACTATTAGGCTTTATTGACATGTTTTACCAGTACTTATTACTATCCTTTCCAGCAGTCTCACTTCTGTCATGTTTCAGTATTTCCACAGGGATATATTCCACACATGTGATTTCATCATCTTCTGCAGCTATACTTTTCAGCCTGCTGCAGGTTGTGTACTATTTTCTTACAGGCAGGGCATTTTTATTTCAGAATATATGTCGGACAGTTTCATGTTTAGGTTACACTTACAGACTGAAACACACTTTTGTAATCAAGCAATACTTTCATACACTTTCACACTGTTACTTGCAGATTTTATTCCTTACTGACTACACTGCACTCTTTTGCTGACTGTCATACTTTTATATTTCTTTACAGTTACTTGTAGTGGATTACTGACCTGCCTGGTGGCGCAACCACACCAGCCTATCGCCATAGGCTCTGCGGTTCGCAGAACGGACACCTGCAGCTGTAATATAAATGAAGTAATATTGGAATACACATCTCCATAATATCAGCTAGTTTAATTTCTTACATACATAATTAAATGTTACTTACTCAGTAGTGGGGCGTTGGGTGTTTGCCAGGCCTCCTGGATCCAAAAGTTCAGTTGGTCCTGCTTGCGTCTCTTCAGGTCCGCATGGTGGTGACGGACCTGCTCACCAGTCTTTGGAATCCCTGTGGCACTGGTGAGATCATGAGCCAACCGGTCCCACGCCTCAGCCCTGTATGCTCCCCAGAGGACCTGGCCCTGCATGAGTTGGGCCTCATGATTATGGACTAGGAGCAAGACCATGTACCTGGACTCCTCAACACCCCACCTCTGTGCTCAAAAGCAACTACCCTCTCCTACTCCTGTCATTCTGCCTGCAGATCAGTTATACAATCGTTTATGCTGTGTATTCCCGCCTATGGGGCTTATATAGTCCGTTTTTCCCCGCACATATCTGTGATTGGCCATTTTGGAATTGTATCAACTTCAGTAAACCTGCATTGTCATGCTCTAGTTTGTATTCATTCCTATATATTAGCTATTATTGCATTTACAGGTACTGCTGTCATGGCTTAGTGGTTCTGTACCTTGACTATGGTGTATAGTATCCTAGGTTCGAACCTGGCCACTGCTTTTTATTCTTCATGACTGTCTAGACATGCTGAGGGGTGTGTGTCTGTGTAAAGGCAGTTTTGATACGGCTTGCTCAACGTTGCCCGTCGGTTAGCCCGTTTGCGCGGTGCGCAGCGCCGCGCAAACGGGTTACGCTGGTTTAAGCCTCATTTGGCTATCGGCACGCATATTACGCTCAGCTGAGTTAGGGGCACAAAGATTTAGCGTGTTAAACCACTGCTCAGCTACGGGCACTCATTTTTCACCAGTTAAACCACTGCTCATCTACGGGCACATGCACTCACTCTGTTAAACTGTAGCTCAGCTATGAGCACATCTGGCATTTTTTCCTTCTTTTGTTACCTCACATGTCTTCAACATAAATGGGCATTTATATATATATATATATATATATATATATATATATATATATATATATATATATATATATATATATATATATATATATATATATATATATATATATATATATATATATATATATACACTATATATATATATATATATATATATACACTATATATATATATATATATATATATATATATATATATATATATATACATATATATATATATATATATATATATATATATATATATATATATATATATATATATATATATATATATATATATATATATATATATATATATATATATTTATATATATATATATATATAGATATATATATACACTATATATATATATATATATATATATACACTATATATATATATATATATATATATATATATATATATATATATATATATATATATATATATATATATATATATATATATATATATATATATATATATATATATATATATATACACTATATATATATATATATATATATATATATATATATATATATATATATACATACATATGCCACATACTGATAGCTAGGGTAATCATGTGTGAAGGGGATAGGGAGACATACATAGCTATCTGTATGTGTAGACATACTTCCACATAGCTATTCTTTGGGCAGAAGAGGCAAGAGACATGGGCTCAAGTTAGCTTAGTGTAGGAACATGCCAAGTGTGACTGTCAGTACTTACATGATGACTCCAGGCCAGACCTACAGTGGATATAAAAGTTTACACACCCCTGTTAAAATGCCAGGTTTTTGTGATATAAAAACATGAGACCACAATAAATCATTTCAAAACTTTTCCTACCTTTAATGTGACCTATAACCTGTACAATTCAATTGTAAAACAAATCTGTTAGGGGAAAATATATAAAAAATCAAAAACGTACAATACCCTGGTTGCATAAGTCTGAGCACCCTTAAACTAATATTTTGTTGTATGTTGTATCTTTCGGCTTTTCCTGGTTAAGGGTCACCACAGTGGAACACCGGTCTGCTAATGATTGGCAGTAGATTTTTATGTACCGAGTTGCCAGCTCTGACGCACAACCTTCAACGAAGGTACGCCCATTCACGCATGTCTCCACACAGAAGAAGTTCTAGCTGAGAATCAAACAGGACGTCTTGCTGTGAGGCAACAACACTACCACAGCACCACCACCACCACAGTTCTTGTATGTGCACACCCTTAAACTAATACTTTGTTGAAGCACCGTTTGATTTAATTACAGCATTCAGTTTTCTTGGGTAAGAGTCTATCAGTATGGTACATCTTGACTTGGCAATATTTGCCCACTCTTCATTAAAAAAGCACTCCAAATCAGTCAGATTGTGAGGGCATCTCTTAGGCACAGCCCTCTTCAGGTCACCCCACAGATTTTTTATTGGATGTAGATCTGGGCTCTGGCTGGGCTAAAACTTGAATTTTCTTCTGGTGAAGCCATTCTTTTGTTGATTTGGATGTATGCTAGGAGTCATTGTTGTGTTGAAAGGTGAAATTCCTCTTCATCTTCTGCTTTCTAGCAGACGCCTGAAGGTTTTGGGCTAAAAGTGACTGGTACTTGGAACTGTTCATAATTCCTTCCACCTTGACTAAAGCCCCAGTTCCAGCTGAAGGCAAGCAACCCTAAACCATGCTTCACCGTGTCGATGGTGTTCTTTTGGTGATGTGAAATGTTGTTTTTACACCAAATGTATCTTTTGGAATTGTGGCCAAAAAGTTCAACCTTGGTCTCATCAGACCCTAACACATTTTCCCACATGCTTTTGGGAGAAATGATGTATTGTTTTCCAAATTTTAGCTGGGTCTGGATGTTTTTCTGTGCAAGAAAAGGATTCCATCTTGCAAACCTACCCCATAGTCCAGACATATGGACAATATAGGAGATTGTTGTCACATGTAGTATACAACCAGTGCTTACCAGAAATTCCTGCAGCTCCTTCAGTGTTGCTCTTGGTCTCTTGGTAGCCTCCCTGACCAGTTTTTGTCTTGTCTTTTCATCAATTTTGGAGGGACGTCCAGTTTTTTGCAATGTCACTGTTGTCCCATATTTTCTTCACTTTTTGATGACTGTCTTCACTGTGTTCCATGGTATATCCAATGCTGTAGAAATGTTTTTGTACATTCTCCTGACTGATACCTTTCAGCAATGAGATACCTTTGATGCTTTGTAAGCTCTCTGTGAAACATGGCTTTTGCTGCAGCAGACAACTGACTAAATGTCAGAAAAAATCCTACTAGGATAGCTGAACTTTATTTAGGGTTAATCAGAGTCTCTAATTGATGGCGGGTGTGTACCCAAGAAGACTGAATGTTGTAATTAAATCCAAAGGTGCTTCAACAAAGTATTAGTTTAAGGGTTTGCAGACATGCAGCCAGTATATTGTATATTTTTTATTTTTTATATTTTTCCCCTAACAGATTTGATTGTTTTTCAATTGAGCTGTACAGGTTATAGGTCACATTAAACGTGGGAAAAGTTTTGAAATGATTTATTGTGGTCTCATTTTTTATATCACAAAAAACTGTCATTTTAGCAGGGGTGTGTAAACTTTTTGTATCCACTGTACCTGTACTCCAGACCAGAATTTTGTGTGCTGCAGACCATTGGCTGCTGCACCTGTTGCCACACTCCAGCACCTCCCTGATATTTTGTCCAAGGCATTCCCCAGCTGTTTGCTGAATTTAATATGTGACTCATACCTATCAACTGTACAGATTTGCACATAATGTCCAGATATTTGCCTCATATCTTTGGTCCGTGTTACATAACATTGTGGTTTTCTGGCACATTAGTGCCAAATCATTAAAAAGTGACATTAGGAAATAATGACAGACATGAGATTCAGACTACAGACACTTCAGGAGATTCATGGTAATGCAAGACCTGTTAGCCTACCAGTTCTTTACATTTATAAGACAATATTTAACATTTGCCTCTATTTATGGGCCTTTGTCACACTTATATTCATGGCGTTGGCCAGATTTGTTGCTGTAAGAGGTTGAGAGGCTTGATCTGCTGGGGTACATGCTATAACACCAAATACAGGGTCATAGATTGCATACCTCTCCCTGTACATGTTTTTGCAGAATGCCTGGCCTATTGCCACATATGTCTGTTCTGTTTCTCATACAGTTGTGGTTGCCCGGTACTATAGTGTAAAATGCAGGCACTGAAGTGTTGTAACTACTGAGACATTTAAGTGATGGCCTTTACATCCTGTAGCTAATCTGACCTGGTGCAACCTGCTGTTATACTAGCCACCTTCTAGGTTATTCAGACCATGTATAATGTCTTTCTGTATGTTTGGCCCTCTGTCCCCCCATTTTCAGCACTGATGTGTTGTAACTACTGAGACATTTAAGTGATGGCCTTTACATCCTGCAGCTAATCTGACCTGGTGTGGAAGGTGCTGTAGCTTGTGTGAGGATCTGGGGTAAGTATAGTCATTATTTCTTTAACTTTCTTCACAAACCTCAGGGGTGTGCACCAATGGTGAATGTAGCTTATTTGAAGGCACATTATTGTGATTTTTACATTTTTCACTTTCCTCACAATTAGATCTCATGTATGTATACAGAGACATGTTGTTTATATACTTTTGCTAATACCAGGGTGAACTTTATTATTACAGTTTATTTATTCATTATTTATTTATCTGCAGCTGCTCATGGCACAATGCTGCATCCTAGTACAATATGCAAGTAGTTGTGTATCTATGTGCCTGTGAAGAAAAGTGATCACTGTGATGTTCCAAAAGAGTATGTTTTCTCTTACAAATGTATGTGTGTGTGTGTGTGTGTGTGTGTGTGTGTGTGTGTCCATGTGCATGCATGTATAATGTAAACAAAGCTAACATACACAGCATTAGTGCACAAGGTAAAAATCTATCCTGTCAGCTTTACAATTCATGTGTATCACACACAGCATAGTTTGTTAAATTGGCCCTTTAATTACTTCAGACATTGGCGCAGATTCAGAAAACATTGCAATGTGTACATCACACGAGTACTATTTGTTTATTTGGCCCTTTAATTACTTTAGACATTGGTCCAGATTCAGAAAATATTACAGCATTGTGGTAAGTGAATCTGCATGATGAGCGGCCATGTGCAGGGTGTGCGTGCTTCAGAAAGCCCAGCTACTTGATGTGGCTAGACTAAATCATGTCATATGTTCATGGCTGTATAACAATGTGCTGCACATGATAAAGAGGCAAAACAAGATGACCAAGCAATTCAGAAATGTCTAAACACCGCTCTATGATGCTGCTCTTGTTTTAGATTTGAACTCAGACGTATGCCCATGTTCAGACAAGTAAATCATACAAGTATTGTTGAGGTTGCCTCAGCCGTAGTAACTGTGTATATGCAGGAGGCTCTTATTTCAGCCGCTTTGCCTGACAATGCATGATGTCGTCCCTGGACCAAAAAACCCCCCCATAAAATATGTATATAACATTTATATGCCAAAGTAGTATGCATCTATCTATTTACCTATATATCTGCACAGAAATAATGTCACTGTGTGGGAAAATATCACCAGGCTGTGTATACCTATAGGCAAACCAAGTAAGAAAGTACAAAGAGTACGGCAGAGTTATAATCAATGCACAGGTTAGGAAGGGAGTTGGCTTTACCAGGAAAAACACTAGATGAACTGCCTTCCTGGCTAGAAGTCTGTGCTCTAAAACTTCTTCCATATCACACTGAGGATGTCTGTCCATCATTATGTAGCTCCACCTCTGTTAGAGTTATGGTTATGACAGTTAGGGATCATTTCACTATTGTTTCCAAATCACTCAGTTTGTGCTATGAGCAACTCTGGTAACTCCTCCTCCTCCTCCTCATCATCTTCATCAACCCCTTTTTTCTACATGGGGTCAGGGTATTATATCACTGGTTGACATCTCTCTCAATTCAATAACACTCTCCTATTTTCTTCAACAATCATGCCTGATTGTCACAGGTCTTCTCTCACACGATCCATTTGCCTCTATGCCGGATACCCTTGTTTACTCTTGACTTCTTCCTTTCTGACCCGAATTTTCTTCACCAGATTGTCTTCTGCTTTTCTGCACATGCCCAAACCACCGTAATCTATTCTCCTTGACTTTTTCTGCAATTGGACCTACTTTTGTTTCTGCTGATGTCCTCATTTCAACTGCCCTATAGTGTGCATCCTACCATCCATCTCAGGCACTTCATCTCCATCATCTCTAGCTTATAGATTCATAGATTCATAAGTGGCTAGCTACAGGATGATAGACCCAAAGGTCTTCATAAGCCTAGCATCGTGTATCCAATATAATACTTGAGAAACCCAGTATAAAGGATCTTGCCTAAACTTGAGATCTTAGTTAGCAATGACTGTCTATATCTAGGAGAGTCATAGGTGAAATCCCCAGCAGGCATTTATGATTTCCCATCCAGTCATCCAGGCTACACTTGAACAGTCATAGAGGGGTCTTTGTTTGATATGCATTGGTACCTATTCCAGAGGTGTGTCAACCTCTGAGAGACATATCTGTCTCTCCAGCAAGTCCTATTCATGTCAAAAGCCAGGTTAAGATCCCTGGAGTGAGTGACCCTTGTCCCATTTTACTTGCGGTTGTGCAGCATTTCCATTAGGTTTGGATCTGAGACTGCTCTGTAGGCCAGGCACAAGTCTTGTCTAAGTAGTCTGTACACATCTGAGTACAGTTACAGTGACTTTGGTCTGTCATTGTGTGACATGTGCTAGAGATCCTGAATTTTCTTGGTTAGAAATCGCTGAGGTGCCTAGTAAGGTATTTACCAAAGGGAGTACTGTACTTAATTACTGGCCTGATGAGGGTCGAGTACAGGGGTTTTACAACCTCTTTCGCTCTTGAGGCAATCAATGCCTTTGCTAATGAGGTGTGCAATGTAGAATGCCTTCCTTACCACAGTAGACACATGGTGGTCAAAGTTTAGGCTACAGTCAACTTGCGTTCCCAAGTCTCTCACTACTGAGTTGTTACCTAGGTATTATTATTTACATATCCTCAACTGATTTGCCTTTACTGCCCAGGTTTCTGTACCCATACAGTAGCACTGGTTGCACCACTGTTTTGTACAACTTACTTTTCAGCTTCTTTGAAATTCTTCCATCAGACACTACCACTTACACTCTGTGCCAGTTGGCTGCACAGGCCATCTGACTCTAGCTTTGAACTCCTCATTCAGACTTCCCTTCTCCTCAAACAACTCTCCCAGATATTTGAAGCTGTTCAACTCTTCCACTATGTTCCCTTCTATCTCAATTCTTAGTTTCTTCTGCATTCCCCCATTTGCTGCCATTGCAACTGTGTCATCTGTACTAAGTTTCTTCCCATGTGCCTTTGGTTTTGTATTCCATTCTTTTCTGAAGTTCTTTCTCAGAGTCCGTCTGTAATGCCATATATATGTATACACCAGCTTTGCTGTTCTGTCCCCTCTGACATGTTTGCTAATGTAGTCCATCACCAATATGAACAGCAGTGGGCACAGAGCTGAACCTTATGCACACCCACTCCCACTAGGAACCCCCCTGTGAGTCTGAACACTGCTCATACTCGAGTCATTGCATCCTTGTACATAGCTTGCACTAATTCTACCAATGTTTCTGGGACTTTGGACCATGACAGAACTGCCCAAATCACCTTTCTTGGGATTTTGTGATATGATTTCTTCAAGTCTAAGAATGCCCAGTTGGCCTCTTTCCCATCTGTAGCTTCTTCTCAACTGTCTCACTGCAAACATTGGGTCAGTTGTGCTGCATCCTGATCTAAATCTGAATTGCTCATCTTCCATTTTACTTTCGACTACTCTGCATATTTCTCCAACAATCCTCTCTTCAGAACTTTCATGCATGTTACAGAAGTTTGATACCTTTCTACTGTCCAGAGCTGTGGATATCCCCATTGCTCTTGTGCACTGATACTGTTATGAGTACCCTCAAGAGCCAGTTCTCCCCTATCTCACCCATCTTGATCATATCTGCTGTGACCTCATCTGAACCTGCTGCTTTTCCTGTCTTCATTTTCCTTAGAGCTGCTCTTACTTCTTCAATGGTAGGTTCTTCCTCATCTCTCATTGTAGGTTGTGTCTGGGGCAGTAGAGCTTCTGTGGGGGTTTCATCATTCAGAAGCTGCTGGAAGTACTGTTTCTATCTGCCTTTGATTTCCTGTGGACTGGTGAGCAGTTTGTTGCTGGCATCCATTATGCATGATGTTTGATCATCTTATTTATCTTTCTTTCTTTGCCTTGCAATCCGATTGAGTTTCATCGTGCCACCTACTGAGTCACTTTCCAGAAGCTGGTAGAGTTCCTCCAATGCCTTCTTCTTTGTTATTGCAAGTCTTCTCTTAGTCTCTTTGTTAGCCAATCAGTATTTCTTTTTAGCATGGCCCATCTTTTCCATCTCCCACTTTTTTCCTGCAATCATTCTTTCTTTAGATGATGTCCTGGACTTCTGCATTCCACCACCAGCTTTCCTTATGTACCTTGTTTACTTGTCTGTCTCTGTCACATATCTGTTCTATAGTCCTTACACATACTGTTTTGAGGCACTGCTCTTACTCATCAGCTCCACCTATTTCCTTTTCTTCCCGAGGTGCTAGAGCCCTGAGTAATTCCTTGAATTGTGCTTTCTCTATAGTCAACTGCCAGGTTGTCAGCCGAGTCTCTCTTGACCTTAGAGCCTTCTCTTAACACTGCTTGCAGCTGATTGTGATTTATGCTGTGGGCTGACTGTTTCACTGGGGATGACTTTGCAATCCCTGATTCTATCAACCCCAGCAAACATCAGAGAGATTTCCACATGAGGGAGTGCGCAAGCCTGAGCACCTGACAGCAGCTTTAGGAATGCAGCTCCAGGTATTTATTTATGTATTACTTATTTGACATTTGTTCACTGGGATAGTCCGACTGAGCTTGTGTCCTTTTTCAGTGGAGGACTGGGGAGAAAAGCTCCATAGTGGAAAGTATACAATAAGAAATTTCACAGTACAAATTAAGCAAGTAATACATTCACCATACAGGTTATTCAAGTAACAAGAAAATAACAAGCAAGTAATAAATTCTCAGTACAGGTTATGCAAGTAAAATTATAATACACACAAGAGTTAATATAAAATAGGGTCAAATAGGTGAGCATTGCTGTACAAGCAAGGGATAATTTGGTAAATGACGCAATTTTAATAGGAGATGAATATTGAGAAAGTGTGTAGAAACAGAGTGGGAAATACAGGAGAGTTCCTAGTATAGGTCTGGAAAGGTCATTTTAGCAGTTAAGTTGGTGAGTTGCAGTGTGAGGGGAAATAAGAGTAGGGATGGAGTAAAGAAAGTTAGTGGTGTCAGATATCTGGGGACAAGAAACTAGGAGGTGAATAGAGAGAAATAGTTGATAGTCAAAGTAAAGCACAGGAAGTTAGAAAATATATAAAAATAATGTAGGGGAGGAAGAAGTAGGAAGAAGAGCGAGGGAGGGAGAGGAATAAAATAGAAAATAGGAATTGAGGGAGGGAGAGGAATAAACTAGGAAAGAGGAATATTTCAAGTGGGATGACTGCAGTGACATCTCCAGGCATTGCTTAGGTAATTTCTAAGCATTGTCTTGAAGTCTTGAGAATGGGTAATCTTTCTGAGGGCCATGGGAAGCTTATTCCATGAAAGAGAAGGAAGGTAGCTGCAGAGGTTATGTCCTAAAGATTTTTTAGGTTTATGAATCTGTAGGAGAATTTGTTCTAAGCTTCTGAGGGAGCGAGATGGGTTATACAGGGAGACAAGGAAGGAAGGGCTAGGGCAGCAGAAGAGCTTAAGATGGTGTGGATCATGAGAAGTTGGGAATATAAGATTTGGTTAGGAAACTCCAACCAGCTTAGTGTATGGAGTGTGAGACAGTGGTGAGATTTTGGTGGTAGGTTAGCTGCAAATTTGGCAGTTTTGTTGTATGTGGTTTCAAGTTTGGATTGTAGAGAGGACTGTAAGATAATAATGACTTGAAAACTAGTGTACTAGTTTCCTCCTTCTATTGTATAGCTTGTTTATGGCAGGGGTCCACCAGACTTGTTTCCTTTTCTTGAAGGAGTTAGTCTTGGTTTTGTTTGGGATAGCATGATCCATGCATTCTCGTAGGTGCCCGTAGAGTGTGTTAGTAAAGGATTTTGCAGCTTGGACAGCATTATCCTTTAGCATGGGGACTTTGAAACTTCCCACCAGTAACGTGGCTTGCTTTTGAAAAGTTTTTCACAGTGGTTTCTTGGTGGCGGAATGTGGATATCCAGAGTGATTAGTTTATGGTCAGATCTAACCAATGAGGGGTTGACATCCAGTGTGGAACACCGGTCACCCATGTTGGTGATGACCAGGTCCAATTTGTCAACTCTGGTGGGGGTGTTGATTAGTTGATCCAGGGTGTTTGAGTTTATAAATTCTAGGAAATGTTGGGCAAGGGAGTTTGTACTTGAGTAGTTCTCCCAGTTAATGTTTGGGTAATTGAAATCACTCAATATCAGGGTGTTTGGTAGGACCTTTATGTTTCCAGGAATGCGGAGTGGGGGTCCTGGGACATGGTGGGTGATCTGTAGCAAGCTATAATTTGAATAGCAGTTTTGCTCATTGTTAGTTGCATGTGGATGATCTCTGAAGCATTGTGCTGTGTCACTAACCATGCTGCACAACATGCTAACCAGAGCACATGGTGATCTTCCAGTTGTGGGTGTGGATAAACTATCCCAAGAATCCCAGATGTCTAAAGATGGAATCCCTGTGGTATCAGAGGAGGAACAGGAGGATATAGAGAGCAGAAGGCACAGGCATCGACAACACAGGGTGCAACCACAAGTGCAGATCCAGGCAACATGGCCGCATCTGATGTCATAACAAGCCACATGTACATAAATACAAAGATTAAACATTGATGTTCAGGTGTTGTTCCACCACAATAACATGGATTGCATCTAATGGCAATTACCCACTAGATGTAACCACTCAGCATCAGCCACAACAACATAATCCTAACATAACATTATGAGAATATACAAATCTATCACAACAGGTAACATAAACTCAGGACACAGCTGATACAGGTATGCATACAGACTCAGATTGTTGTATCATTGTATGGCACACAACAAGGGACACACATCAGTGCAACACATTCCTATTTCTTCACTATAAAAAGCTGCAAACAGGTAAACAATGCAGGACATAATGCTGAACTGTTAATATCACAAACCAAACATTTCACTGCAAAGTATGGATAAAATAATGTAATAAATGGAGTCTGCTATGTTTAGTAAAACTGTTGGGCTCACATGGCATCAGACTTGTCAACAAACACAGACAGATGACATTGTCAGTGTTCTGCACAGCAATCATCATTCTCACAGGGTGAGACTGACTCTACCAGACAGAGTGGATCAACTGTCTGTGTTAGATTAATTGGTGTCTAGGGCACCCACACAGACAGCTCACACCACTGTCTGGTCTGCCCCTACCATGTATGGAAACACTTGGCCCTGGTTGGTCCACAGAGGAATATGAGGTTGACACCAGCATGTGGAGGTGATGGAGCATGACTGTGACTAGACTGTCTGATTGTGACTGCCAGGCTCATAGTATATGGGCCAACAGTGGAAATGTGTGTAAGTTGGAGCATAGACATTAATACCTGATGGTCAAGGTTGGTTTTGCTGAGAGGGGGACCTGCTTCTCCCATGCGTCAATTGGCTAAGTACAATCAGGGCACACAGAGTCCTGCTTGTACTATGACACTGCTGTAATACTGTAGAGGCCTGGGATTCTACCAACTATGCCACAGATAACTTACTTTCATTCTGAGCAGTCAATGACACCATTACCTCACCAGGTCTGTGTTCCTGTCCCTCGTGCAGCACACTCAGCTGGTGTGCAACTTGATCTGTGGCACATGCAAGTGTTCTTATGTCAGATCCATGATGTTGCTTGGAGCATTAATTTGTCTGCAGGAGTAGACAGACACCCTCTGACATCCACCCATGCACACCAGCTGCACACCTGCATCTACTACAATGGCCAGTATTAATGTGTTATGGGGAACTGTCAACATCAGCAGCAGTCTCAGTCTGCATCTGCTGTTCACAGGCCTCATCTTGTCCAACATCTGATGCCCACTCATTGTCAGAATGGCTGCACCAGTTTCTCTCCACATCTGAGGCTATGGCCACATTCACATGACTATCACCATCTTGGTGGGACTGTATCACCATGTTACTGTCCTATGTATCAGGTACCACACTACCATTCTGAGACACATTAGATCCTACATTGTGATCACTGGACGGGCTAATGGAGGATACAGATAGTTGATGGGCTAAAAGAAGAGACAAATGAAGCAGATCAGGACAACATGCTTACATCACATGCTGGATATCATTAAAGGGGTCTACCTCAAAGTATCAAAATGCCAGATCATCAAAGACCAGTTCAGCGAGATGACATTGATGAATCCACTAAACATCAAACACCCGGAACTGCAAAACCTAACCCCAGGAAGTGAACTACTTGGCCATCATGGTGAACCTTGTCCTTCCCCACTGTAGTGTTATTTTACTTGCTGCATTTTTTTTTTCTGGTGGCCTAGTGATTCAGTTCCCAAGTTTAGGTTTTGTGGTCCAAGTGTTCGATGTTTCGGCAATGTTGTCCTGATGAACCTGTCTTCGACTATGTGGCATTTCAATGTTGTGAAGTAGACCCCATTAAAGACATATGACACGTATATCACTGCAATGTTGCACATAATACTTACTTACCATTAGGTCTTGTTTATGTATGGGTCACAGAATCTACATAACAGGGAGTTGGCAGGTTAAGTATCCAACATAGATGACATATGTGATGAATACAAACATAACATACTCCTGACAAGCCCTTGCGGGAAGAGGGTACAACAGGAGAAGAATGAATTTCAACTATTATATGAAAAAAAGTCAGCATTACTAATCACATTATTGCCAACATGAACCATTCAAACAGCATTATGACATACGGTAGATTTTACATAGATATACCACTTGTTTATGTACTTGATGATGATGCAGTCTGTCCTAGGAATGGTTAGAAGGACACATTATTAATGGAGGACAGCAACAGGAGTAACAGCAATGACAGGAATGAAAGATATGTAATAGTATACAACTGACAGACTCTGGCTGTTGTGAGTTTGTATGTTGTACTGCAGATCCTGAAGTAGAAAAGTAAATAGAAAGACAATACAGTCATGTATGCAGGCAACAGAACACTGACAGTCTAACATATATGACACAGTGCTGAAAATAAAATAAATCAAGCAACATTAATACTGAACAGGTAGTTATGTACTCACCATAACAATCGATGTATGTGGTTCCATCTTGCCTCACATTCTTTACTCATGGGTTTGGATCCGAGAATCGTCTCCGACTCGGCCAACTTATTTTCCTAGCACGAAGTCTCTAATTGGCTGGGCTAACCTGGTATCCCAAGATGCACCTCGCCCTAGCCCCAGCTCTAGTTTGCAGCCATTCCAGTCACACCCCACACACACAACTGCCACTGGAAGGAGCTCCAGCCAGAAAGTAAAGAAAAAACAACTGACATTGAAGGGTTCTCAAGAGCCAATTTTCCTCCAAATCCTACAGGAAGGGGGCAGGTGGGAGGGTACGTAAGAATGTGAGGCAAGATGGACCACATACATCGATCGTTATGGTGAGTACATAACTACCTGATGTTATGTGGTCCTATCTCACCTACATTCTTTACTCATGGGACAGCGTCCCCAGCACCTCTATCCTGGGCGGCTCATAGGAAAATACTCCTGAGAACCATGGAACCAAAGGAAGCCCGGCTCCTAGAAACCACGTCCAACTTGTAATGAGTAATAAAGGTGTGCAGAGAGGCCCAGGTGGCCGCAGCACAAATATCATCCAATGAAAGCCTAGCATGGTATGCTATTGATGTAGCCACTACCCTGGTAGAGTAAGCTTTGATGGGAAAAGGTAAATTTCTGCCTGCTGATGAATAAATAAAGGAAATACAATCTTTGATCCATTTAGAAATTGTGCTCTTGGAAATAGGACAACCTGTGCTGTTTTCTGAGAAGGACACAAACAGCTGATCAGACTTCCTAATATGCTTAGTCCTGTGTAAGTAGAATCTTAGTTGTCTGTGCACATCCAACTGGTGAAATCTAAACTCTGCTTTATTGGAAAAGTTTGGAAAGAACACTGGTAACTCGACAGACTGATGAAGATTAACGGTGGATGACACCTTCGGAAGGAAGGTCGGGTTAAGTCTCAGGGAAACTCTGTCCTTATGAAAGGTCAAATATGGAGGTTTAATGGACAAGGCTTGAATCTCTTATAATCTTCTGGCCGATGTAATGGCTAATAGGAAAGCTGTCCTCCAAGACAGAAATTTTAATTCGCAGGTGGCAGCCGGTTCAAAGGGCGGAGAAGTGATAGCTTGTAACACAAAGTTTAGATCCCATGGCATGAAAGGTTCTGAAACAGGAGGGCAAAGTAACCAGGCGCCTTTCAAGAAGGCCTTACAAAGTTTATGGCCCATAAGAGAAGGCTCGTAAGATGTATGAAAATTGGAAATTGCAGCCAGCTGCACCTTAATGGTAGCAGGCGCAGAGCCCTGTCGGAAAAGCATGGTTAAATAGTCTAAGACCGACGGAATTGGGGCTGTGAAGGGGTCCAAACCTTGGGCCTGAGCCCAAATGGAGAATCTCTTCCATTTTCTGGAATAAATCCTTCTGGTGGAAGACTTATGAGATGAAGACAAGATGTGTACCACCTCAGGTGAAAAGGAATGTCGTCTAACTAGTGATGGAAGTGGAGCAGCCAGGCTGTCAGCCTGAGGGTTTGCAGGGAGGGATGGAGCTGTCCTGACATGTGAATCAGTAGGTCTGGCACTGGGTCCAGGATCCATCCACTGCGTACTGCTGAAGAAAGGGGAACCATACTTGTCGAGGCCAGTGTGGAGCAATTAGAATCATCCTGCTTCCCAAGGATATGGCTTTCTGAATCACTCTTGGTAACAGAGGAAATGGAAGGAAAGCATAGATCAGATCAGGGGGCCAATCGTGGACTACAGCATCCCTGGGTGACTCCACCTGTGAGGGGATCAGTGTGAAGTACTTGCTGCATTTGGCATTGAGAGGGCTGGCGAAGAGATCGCAGCAAGGCTGACCCCACCTGTTGAAAATTTGAACCGCCACTCGGTTGTTCAGGGACCACTTGTAAGGCATCAGAATAGCTCTGCTCAGCCTGTCCGCTATCACGTTGGTCTTTCCCAGAATGTGCGTTACCACTAAAAACCGTTGGGAAGACACTGCCCAATGCCACACTCACATGGCCTCTCTGCAGAGGGGATAAGACTTGGTTCCCCCCTGCTTGTTCAGGTACCACACCACAGACATGCTGTCCGAGTGAATTGCAATTGTTCCACGAGGAAGAGAGCTTTGGAGTGCCCGCAACGTTAGCAACACTGCTTTCATCTCTAGAACATTGATGTGCAGGTGTACCTCGTGATCTTGCCACGTGCCTTGGACCGTCCTGCCAAGATAATGCCTCCCCACCCCATCTGGGAGGCATCCGTGGTCACCGTGGCCACCGGAGACATAGGAATCAAGCTCCTCCCTTTGTCCAGATTGGTGGAACATAGCCACCAGCGGAGGTCCTGTTTGCACCGTTCCGTGAGAAGTATCAAGCGGGAAAGAGGAAGTTTCTGAAAGGACCATTGGGCCGAAAGGAGCCACTGTAGGATCCACATGTGTAACCTGTCTAGAGGCACCAGCATGATGGTGGCAGCCATGGATCGCAGGAGCTGGAGAACTAACCTGGCCTGAACTCTCTTGAGGGGCAACAATGTGTGAATCTGAGACTGCAGCACTCTTATTCTCTCTTGTGGCAGAAAAGCCCGTATTTGAATAGAGTCTAGCTCGGCGCCTATAAAAACAACATGCTGTGAGGGCAGCAAGGCAGACTTTTCCCATTTCAAGGTAATTCCTAGTTGTTGACAAAGCGTAATGGTAGCCTCTCTGGCTTGAATGAGGAGATGCCTGGTGGGGGCAGTGAGAAGCCAGTCGTCCAGATATGGAAACACCTGGAATCCCCAAAGTCTCAGGTGAGCTGTCACCACTGCCAAATACTTGGTAAACACCCTGGGGGCTGTGATGAGACCAAAGGGCAGGGCACAAAACTGGAAGTGACTGGCTCCCAGCCGGAAGCGTAAGTGACTCTTGGATGCCTTGTCCATCTTGATGTGGGAGTAGGCATCCTTGAGATCGATGGAGCACATCCATAATCCTTTTACTAGCAAGGGAAAAATGGATTGAAGAGTGACCATACAGAACTTGGACTTCAGAACGTAGTGATTCAATTGGCTGAGATCCAGAATGGGCCTCAGGTCCCCTGTTCTCTTCAGCACCAAAGAGAGTCTTGAGTAAGTTCCTGATCCAATATGGTCTGAGGGGACTGGTTGGATGACTCCTTTTTCTAGCAGCTTTGAAACTTCTAGTGCTGCTTGATCCCGTTGACTGGGTGGAACGTACGGGATTCTTTTGACTGGAAGGGGTGTTGATAAAAATGGAATAGTGCAACCTCCAGTAACTATTCGAAGCACCCAACGATCCTGGGTGATGCTTTCCCAGGCTTCCGGATGCAACGAAATTCGGCCCCTGACTGGCTCCGGAACAGCACAGTTGGGCAACACCTCAGGAACGCTGAAAGGAAGGCCCGCGAAAGGAATCGTGGTCTCCTGAGTTTCAGGGGCCTCCTCTGCCTCTAGGACGGCGTCTTCCAGAATAATTTCCCCTCCTCTGCCTTTGGAGGGGGACTCACCTTGAGCGGCAGGGAAAGACTTCTGTGACTTCTTGAACCACATTTTCCCTCCTCTCTGAGCCTTGGGGTACGGCCTAGAAAGAAGAGAGAAATGGGCCCCTACGGCAGATAGGGTCTTCTCCTCATGTTCTCATCTGGTGAGGGTGTCTTTCACTTTGGTCCCGAAGAATGAGGACCCATCAAAGGGGGCATCAGTGAAGGAAGACTTAAAGGCGTCCGCGAAATGACACAGGTGCATCCAGGCTTGCCTTCTGAGAGCTACACCTGAGCTAGCTGCCCTACTCGCCCCTTCGGCTGCATAGGATATGAGCCTCATGGAAGAGTTGACAATGGACCCAAGGGTAGACAACTGGGCGTTAACAGTCTGTGCTACCGCCTCAGGCATGTTACCCATCAGAGTGTCTCCTAGCTACTTAAGGAGAACTCCCGGGAGCCGAGTAAAATGACAAAGATAATTCAGCGACCACAAAGTAAAGTTCGGTGAAGACAGGGTACGCTTCCCATACCGGTCCATACTCCTGGACTCCTTGTTAGGAGGATGGATGGAAGACGAAGCCTCTGCAACTTCCTGCTGAGTGGCTGCCGCTACCACCAAGGCATCTACGGAAACCCCTTTGGTCAGGAACTCTTTCCCCGGGCGGGGCAGAAAGAAACTTATTTGGACATCTGGGCACCAGTTCCATGGAGTCAGGTGTCTCCCACACCCTTCGACAAATCAAATCCAGGAGTTCATCGAAGGGTAGAGACACCCAGGTGGCGGAGGGTTGAGCTCCGAAGGCCTTGAGGAATACCGACTCCTCAGAGGGGGTCTTGGAAGGCCAGTCGCCTCTCTGCCTCAAGATCTCCAAGATGTCAGAGAAACAGACATCATCGGAGGAAGACTTAGGGGACCCCTCTGACTCCTCAAGGTCAGTATCGGAGGTGAGGGACTCATCCTGGGAGTCTATGTGCTTCCTCTTGCACAACTTCTTTCTAGGGGGCTCCTCAGGCACAGACACTGAGGGGCCCTCAGAAAGTTGGGGACCGCTCATGGGGGTATCCTTAGACATCCACAGACAGGGGTGTGTCAGAGGCTCTAGCCAGGGTGTAGGGGGAAGGAGTGACCGATCCGGGTGGTGTAACTGACGATCTGGCCAGTGTGCTCCTCATGGCCTCGAAGGCAGGTCCCCCCGAATCTGAGGACCGACCCATCTCTGAGATCACAACCGGAGTCGGGGTTCCCTGAGCCAATGCACTGAGAGGGAGGCTCAGAGCCGACAAGAGTCCCGAGGTATCCCCCCCCGGGTCCGACTGAGGAAACCCGAGTACCGAAACCAGAGGATGGAACCAACATGGTTGGAGCCAACGTCACCTCCGATAAACTCGCAAGGGGTATCAGAGCCGACACAAGAACATCACTTGGCATGGAGCACTCCGGCTCCGATGACACAGGGGTGCTCGGAGGAGGAATCACCGGAACAAGAATAGGGATTGGCTCCGGAGCCGACTGGGCCAGAGCCGAGAACAATTTTGCTAACACCGGCGACTGCAGGAGCCTCTGGACCACCCTATCCACATCCAAATAAGACAGCCTAGAGGATTTGGAGGAAATAGAAGGAGATCGGGATCTCCTACCCAGAGACTCAGGCCTAACACTGGGTGATCGGCTCCGAATAGGCTCCAATAATATCGGGGCCGAGGTCGACTCCAGTACAACAGATACCTCCTGCGGCCCCAAGGACAATGGAGCCGAGGAAGCAGTATCCACTTTCGATGAGACAGATGGAGCCGGAGATCTTTTCTTGGCCTTGGAAGTCTTAGACCTAGTACTAGAAGAGTCTAAGGACTCCTCAAAAGAAGATTTAACCAGGCCCTTCAAAATCAACTTATTTTTTCTTTCCTGCAGTATCCTCGGGCTAAAGGCATGGCAAAAACTGCAGGTGAATAGCGCCAAGACAATAGACACAGATAGAATGCCCATCTGTAATGGACAGCTTGTAGCCACATTTTGAACATTTTTTAAACCCAGAGGGTTTATGCTCTTTCTGCTCTTTAGACATAATAGTTCACAGCACCCACTCAACCGACAATGACAGACACAAGAGGAAGGTGGGAAAAACCAAACCGCAACAACCAAGGAAACTCTAATTTAAACGTTTCTTTGGTGCAGCAAGGAAATCTAACTACCGACCAAACAAACACAAGTTTACACAAAACAACACAGGAGAGGACTAGGTCCTCTAATTTAAATGGGCCTAGCCCACCAAAACGAAGGGATACCACAAAACAAAAAAAAAAACACTACTCGCTTACACAGTACACTCACAAAGGAAAACTAGCTATTAAAATAGCTTTTTACGAGAAACAGACTGCTAAAGAATTATGAAAAAGTTTGAAAAGGGTACTTAGCCACAGCCAAGCGAGACCACGTCCTAACTCTATGAGCGGCAAATGAGATCTGGGGCTAGTGCGAGGTGCATCTTGGGATACTGGGTTAGCCCAGCCAATTAGAGACTTCATGCTAGAAAAATAAGTTGGCCGAGTCGGAGCCGATTCTCGGCTCCGAACCCGTGAGTAAAGAATGTAGGCGAGATAGGACCACATAACATCAAGTGTTTAATTAATTTTATTAAGCACTTGCTCAGTATTAGCGTTGCTTGGTTTATTTTATTTTCAGCATTAGTTCTATGGACTAAGCTTTGTTCTGCAATTGTTTGGCTTCATTGAGATTTATATAAGACACAGTAACAGGGGTTATGGATACTCATGTGAAAGACTTTACACCTGTTGGCCAGATGTCTCTGTGTATAAAAACAGTGACATTAATGTCATGTATCACAGGTCTGCTACACATTACTGCAAACTACGAACCTTTGCCGTGATATACCAGGTCTGTACTTGCACCTGCATTGCTTTGGCCCCCGCTGGATGTACCTGTAGTGTGCAATGTTAGGGAGATATCAGTATGACAGTAAACAACACTGCTATGACACAAGGCTGAGGCAATAACAGGTAGTGGTCACAGTAACTCTGTATGGATACACTTACCTGCCATTCCATGGTGTTGCCCAGAAGTAGACAGACCAGTGAATATTAATGCATACAGCATTACACATTTGGTTGCACTGTTCTGTCTGTACAGTAGTTATATGATTATACGTCATTACACTTAAATTCATCATCATCACCTTGTGTGGATCTTTGTGTACAGTTCAATTCTGCTGCTGTAAATCCAAAATGACAATACATTAATATGCATGCAACTGCAATATGAGATGAATTGCTCTATAGTCATCAATGTCATGCAAAGTAAGACATACACGTTTGGCCTGGCACTCCTTCCTCTAGCCCACCCTGGTATGCACTGCTCCCTAATTACTGTATGTAGGGTGACAAGAAATACTGTAATCTTTGGGGGTGGCAATGGTGGTCAACTGCTGGTGGTATCCCTTGATCTTTCATACCATCATAACCTGCTGGCTACATGGAGGATCATGTCAGAGCAGGCCTCATGGGATCTATTGTGACCTCCAACTGTATTAGTCATGTTGGTAATGTCAGCCCACACTTCATTCCTCCATGCTGTATTTCCTGCATGTCCAAGGAGTCTCCATCCATGGCGTTGTAGAGCATCTAGTTTGATGTTATCTTACTGTTGGAAGAAATTGTCACCCCAGGTCTGTTTGCCATCTGAAAGACAGTGATATGCACATGTTCATATTCATGTGGGGGCCCAGTTATGCAGATGATTGTGTGGACAGCTTATGTCACTGTAAACAGTATGCATTCCTGTGCAATGCAAAACTCTATGAAACACTCACTGCGACATATAAAATGTAATAATGGCTGCATAAATAACCTGTGATATCTGTAGAGGCTGACTGTGGGAATCAAACACCTTACATTATATATCTGTTGAAGGGAGGTCCAAGGACAACAGCATCATGCCACAGGAGTCTGCATATATTTTACATTAAAATGCTACACATGTTATCAATTGGACAAATTATGGAAAGCATCAGAAAACTTCAATATCCATAAGCAGGCCACAGAAAATACAGATCCTTTTTATATCAAGCCAGTAGTTATAAGACTTGCATTAAGAACCATCAATGAGAAAAAATATCCATAATAGCAAAAGGACATAACACATATGGATAATGGCAGAATCTGCAGGTTTTTGTACATACACCACCGAGAATATGAAGTTACCCGTAAGACATATGGATAATCCATTAATCCATCTTTATGTAATGTTCACTTTTGCTATGTAAATCTGTTTATACAACTGCATATGGGAAATTAATGCATGCCCTTAATGCAGATGGCAACACATGTCTGCATAAAGGTAAATCAACCAGCATTCCAGTAAGTTGTAAGCATTTGTCTTAAAGCACACATTTTCAATAAAATAAATCTAAACTGGTACATTTGAGAATGAGTAACGTTAACAGAGGTAATATCCCCCCCCCCCTAGAAAATGGTGGCAGGTGCCAATTTACCTTATCAGTTACCGATAACTCAGTTATCACTGAAAGTAAGAGCATCTAATGTGCATCCATCTTTAAGTACCATTTGCACCATACATATTTAATAAGGTTCAGTAAAATTTCAGGTTTTGGAATTTTATTAGCACATGCTCACATAAATTTTCAAAAGTCAGTGCATTAACCAATAACTATACATAGCAGAAAGGTGCTCCAAGCAAGTAACCAATTGGTATTGATATATGGTACCATGTGCCCGTTATCTTCCAATAATTTTATAACATGACATAAGCACCACTTTTAAATATTGATTTTGCTACATTTCCAGATCAAACCATCGCTACCTGTGAACTGAGTGAGACCCCGGTGAGCATTTTCCATTTATACTACATTTTCCATTGGAGTTATTGAGATGGCCCAATTGGACCGAGGAAGAGGTCACAGAGATGCTGTCTCTGCTGGAGTGAAGCATCTGATGATAGCCAGACCAAGAAATTTTGTGAAGGTTGACATTTGGAACTGGATTGAGAGGGAGCACCAATGACAAATGGGAATTTATCAGACTGGAGTGCAAAGTTCACCACTCCTATGACAATCTACATCAGAGGGACACAGAGGAGCTTAGTTGGAGGGTTACCAAGGTGCAGAAATAGCCTGTGGATCCCTTCTGTGTCATATTCCTATGTATAACTGAGCATTCCTATGGAATTTAGAGATACAGCTGTGTCCCAAATATATTAGATGCATGATTTTTATAACCATTAAGTAGCTGCTCTGATAATTCTCTCATCTGGATAATTAAGAAAACATGTTGACTGTATGGGTTCTATTCCCATGCTGTTAATTTATGCACTAATGTTTATAATACACATAATTCTGGACTTTGTAGAAGAACATCTGTTTTCCAACATGTAACAACATCATTTCACATATCCACTATAGTCATGTATCATTGATACATATAGCACCTACGCCACTGATGACTACACATTCTGTAGTTATCCATTACAATACAAAAGTATCACCTGCTCTAGTTGTATATGTCTGAATAGTAACTCATAAATAACTTCTTTACTTCATTCCTCCTAATAAAGTGGTTTTTCAGTTATATGTTGACAGCTGTTATTTCTTTAGATTATAATGGCCAGTAAGGGTCGGAAGTTTCTATATTCATCTATCTGCAGGAACATGGATAAACACACACAGTACCTGTCTGCTACATATAAATATATGATGCCTGTTAGCTTGGCCTGTAAGGAACCTGGTCAGCATGCTTACAGTTTGGTGTACTATGAGTTCAAATCCACATAATGGAAAGATATCATTATATTATCTTGGTTTATTTCACACATAGTCAGATATTCTTCTCTACATAACTGCTTATTGATATTAATGTTTATTATGTGCATGGTTATGAATAACTTGGTTATTCATTGAATTTCTATGAATATATTCATAATCTGTAATGGTCTATTAACAGCATCACTTTAAGTGCAGGGTTAGTAAAGCTTGCTACAGACTGTTATAGGTCTGACAAAGTTTTTTGCAATATGGTATTATTTTCAAAAGTTCTATCATGTGTTGTTTTGTCATTCGTTATTAAATTCACTGTAACAACCACCTTATCCTTATGTTTGGAGAGAGTCAGATGGTCAGAATTACAGTTGAAATGCAGAACAGGGAGATACAGTGATGTATCTCTTGATTTGTAATGAGCACTTTACCAAGGAATATCTTTAAATATAGTCCTTCCACATAGCTTACTGTCCGTGATGTAAAGCACCTTTTATGTATCTTGTTAAAAGAAGCTATGGCATACATGGACACTGTCCCACTGTCTGAGGGATGAAGGTTTTCCATTGCTGTTAATGACTGTAACCACAGTGCTGACATGAATTCATTCTTGCTAATTATTTACCTACATTTTTTTGAAATCTAAAGCCATGATTTATATTAGTAGCTCATCCCCCATCCAGGTGAAATCATAACCCCAAGTCTTTTCAATGTAATCACAACACACACTCTCAAGCACACTGGATTAGCTAGGCAGGAAGGTGTCAAGGTTTTAGAGCTTGGATGTCTATTAAAGTTGCAGGATTTAATCTTATGTCTACCAATCTGTATTTAATAGCATTCGAAGGTGTAAAAGCCTGTGTGTAACACTGCAAAACATGCATGGTGATTATCTGATGTTCTTCAGAAGTAAATTGTTTAGAACCTGCTCTGAGCAATATATATCCTTGTTATTTGAGAACGACATCATTCATAGTTGCTCTTTTTTTTTCCAGGCGATGAGGACAGGACCCTAAATCATACCCTGTGCATCGAGTGGCTGCATTGGCTTGAGGATTAGCAGAAGGAGAGAGAAGTATGTTGCTTAATTTTTTCTGTTTTGTTAAATAAAATGCATCTGATCCTTGTTACAGGCTCATATTTTTCACATTACCATGTATATTGCTTAGAATGTCTGAATACCCATTATGCATCAGTAAGGTAAGTGCAATAATCACATTATACCTGCACTTAAAAGTCTGATTGAAATACATATATGCTAAAATATTATTTATCATCAAGCCATGTTTTCTGAAGCTAGTTTTTGAAATGTAGGCCATAACCTAAGTGACAGTCGGGTTTGAGTATCTGTCACACATATTGAGAGGTGGATGTTTTATATACAAGTCTGTAATGCTCTGACTGATGTTTCTAATGCATGTGTTATACTTGTGTGTGTGGTTATGTTTCCCAGTGAAAAAAGAGAAATCCATGGTATCCCTCAAAGTCTCAGAAAAACCCTGTATGCAACCTACACTGGGTCGAAAAGAAAACCAAGAAGAAACTTTGCAGTGTGGAGGGTGTGAAGTTCACTTCCTAAATTATGTTATGTACATAGTTCACTTAATAAAAATCAAACTGTAAAACATAACTATAAAATATGTGCTACAAAATAATCAAATAGAAAATAGTAGGTAGTCCACAGCTGACAATGATCTGTTGTGCATAGCATGCCTCTTCACAGTCCGAATGGGTATGTGCTGTGCCAATGTTCACACTGTCATTTCTAGACTGGGTGGCATGTCCTTCAGTTCAGCATTGCTATTGCATCTGCCTACAACACCTCTGGAGATTTTGTTGCAACATACTTTTTCCTGTGTGTGCAGATACTTGTGCAGATAGGCATTTCTTTGCAACATTTCATAATCAGCAAATGTCATCAGCACGTTTGCATTTTGCAGGCTACTAATTGAAGGTAAATTATGCATACAGTTGTAGATATGCAATACTGTTTGTACAAGTCTCTGCTCTCAGACTTACTGAAGGTTGACCCACTTAAGAAACAAATGTATATATTGTGCATTAAAGTCTGCCAGTTCAATACAATTTATAGTTTTCTATGTAGCTAGTCTGAACTATTCTGTTATTGCTTACATGTCTGTATTTTTCGTTTGCGAAATGTTCTGTATTTCAACAGAGCTGAGCCTGAAAATGGTACACTATTAATCAGTGCACTACCACAGTAAACAAAGAAAGATACATAGATAGATAGACAGAGAGAGAGAGAGATGCATTTCTATGGACCAAATTAGGACAAACCCTCTCATTTAAATGAATACTCAGACAGCATATGTAGGAGGAGTCTCAAACTACAGTGGGGCGAGATTTTAATGTTGTATAAGATCCAAAAAAAACAAATTAATAGGATACAATATAATAATTTGAATGGAAAAACCAGGAACAGAATATGGTGCTTTGGGCACCTGTGCAGAGAAGCTGAGAACAATCTGGTGAAGAAGATTTGGGGAAAGACAGGAAAAAGCAAGAGGAAATGAGGGCAACCAGCAAAGAGATAGATGGATTGCGTGAAAGAAGACCTGCAACTGTCAGGTGTGACTATCGAAAATGGAAGGACAGTGGCACTGAATCAAGGCGGTGGTAGTTCACAAGACCCCCCTGTTCCAATGTAGAAAATGGGAAAAAAGGAGGTTGTTGATGATGATGATGATGACGAAAAGATGTCTACTTAGATGTCAAAATGAGCTACGCTGTGGCATGGTAAGCTTTGGAGAAAAGGAAATATGAAAGGTCCTACACCAGGAATATCAGGAGTATGCATTTATAGATAATGAGTATTGTGATAGTAGATTAGATTATTGGTTATTATCTGATACTAAAGGTGATGGGGGTAAATCATACCCCAATCAGGTATGATTCATCTCCATGAGTTGAGGGGCTATAAGGACATAGTAGTTCTACACCAAATTAAGTATCTAACAAACAAAATCAGAAATTTAAAATTTATGGGAAAGCCATTCTAAATGGGAAAGGCACGCACAAGTATTCTTGGATAAAGGCATTCAGTCACCTAAATTTCTGGCGAGATGGGTGAAAGGGAGAGCTAAAGGGTTGAACATGGAGGCACTCAAAACAGAGATGGAGAAATCACTGCTAATTCAAAAACAAATTAATAAAATTAATTTTAAAATACCGGCTAATTTTCAGTTAATTAACAAAATGCAAAACAGAAGAGTCGATATATTTGCACAGATTAATACACAAAATAACACCTTGTGCCTTTGCTTTTTGTCTTCAAGGCTATACCGCATTATGTACGTTGATACATTTTATCTAAGCAGTAGATGTTATCTGGTTGTGAGTTTAGCTTAGTGTGGTATTTACTGCTGGTTTCTGGATTACATTGCGGATTAAAACAGTATATCATCTATAGTGATTTAGGACAGCACTCTGAAAAAATGTGTCATATAAATTCATATATTAGTGATTTTATGCGATTTATAGTTAGTGTAGGATACTGGAAAAGGACATATTATTCAAGCCTATCTGCCTTTTGCATTCACATTATTTTTAAGCAAAAAAAAACATGTATTATTGATTTATTTCTCTAATATGAGAATATTCTGTTTGTTATCTGAATAGGGTAAGGTATGAACTGATTGCTTTAGAGGAACTTCAAACAGATAGTTGACATAGGTGAACCTTTGTTACTGAATTAAGACATTTTAAATGGTAACTACCTTTCCTTTAATCATAATTATGTTTCTGTTAGTCACCTTCATCTGTCTGGAATTTGCTTAGCATGTCGGGGACAGAACTTGAAGAGCCTAGATAGAATAAAAATATATATCTACAGAAAACTGATTGAAGAATAAGACATGACAATAATACCATGGGCTGGATAAGGACAGCAGTACACAGATGTCTAAAGGGGCTTTATTATACTAAATGATGTAGGGTCTGAATGAGAATGGGGAGCTTATGGTAAAGTATGAGGGCTGGAAATGGTAAAGAGCTGGCTAGTCAGAAGAGAAATTATAAATGGGACTGGAAAGAAGGAGGCAGCAGGAGGCTAGCAGAATGGATGGAGTGAGAAAAGGTGGGAGGGGAAAGGCTTTAAGATTAACAACTGACATTAGAAGACAGAAAAGCACAAGGACGTGTACATGTTGCTTGGGAGCACATATATGGAGGCTTATCAAACTGTAAGGTAAAATGATAAAGAGGGAGACACTTTCATGAAAGTGAGGAAATGACAGGAGGAGGCTAAGGTGAAAGGACAGACACAAAGATCAGTGACAAATGATAAAGAATACATGGACACAAAGGTGGCTATGAAGAAGTCAACACCACAAGAAGCTGGAGGGAAGTAGGCTGAGAGTGACAATCTGCCCCACAGGAGAGGCAGACAGTAAAAGTGTGAGGACAATGGAAAGGTATTGTAAGAAATTGGCAGATGAAATAATGAAAGATTATATGCAGCACAGCAGATGGCAACAACCATCACAGACAAAGTCAGGGATGTGTTATATGTGGAGGGAGAAACATTATATTGGATCAGTAGTGGCAGAGGCAGGTAGAAAAGGAGGTGACAGCCAGTTTGGGGACAAAGAACACGGTTTTAGTGACTGGAGACTCAGTCACAAAGTTAATTAATTGACTGGTAAGCAATAAAGGTAAGAACAGATTTTAGCAATATCAGTCATGGCACTTAAACACAATAAGATGTGAGAGGAGGTAACCAAAATGATCACCAAGGGAGGGATGGCACATGCTTTGTTGCATGTAGGCATCAATGACATGTCACAGTAGACAGTTGAGTTGTAATAGCAAACAGGGCTAGGAAGATGGCAGACAAATGACAGGCGAGAGAGTTGGAGGCAGCACTCTCAGAAGTGTTACCTGTACCAGCAGCCAACACACTGGTGGAAGAGAGGATATAGAGATTATAATAACTGAATGTGTCAGTGAATAAGAAAGACATGCCTGGGACTGGTATGAGGCTGTTCAATCTTAGCGCACAGTGAAAGGTGGTACTTGTGCTGGTCTGGAATGGTACATCTCAATGCTTGTAACTTTAAGCAAATATTGAAGGGCAATGAGTGCCACCAAAGCAGAAGGGGCCAGTTATTCAGGTAGCAGATAGAAGGTTAAGAAATGCAGAATGCAACAAAAGAACAAACAAGGATGACTCAGAGTGAGTCTGAGTATTATTACTCTGCAATGCAAGGTGGGTGGAAAGATGAAGGAGTTGCAAGCAGTGATGCAAGACAAGAGGGTGGACATTGCCAGCATCGCAGGAACATCTACTAGTGCAAACATGGTGTGGAGCAGGGATGTACCTGAGTATAGGTTTCTTAGAAATGATGAAGAAGGTAGAAAAAGGAAGGGGTAGCAATATGCATAACAAGGGTTTCTGGTTGTGAGGCCAAGACAAAAGAAAGAATACCAAACTAAGAATAAAGCTCGGGAGCAAACAAGATCAAAAGACAGGCTAAGTGCCCTGGTTGTAAGGTGAAGGAAGGAGAGGCTGGTATATTAATATAGCATATCATAGCCCAGTCTTATAAGAGTATAGGGTAAGTGAATGAAGAAGAGAACAAAAGCATGGGACAGGATGAAAAGGGTAAACTCAAGGGAATCCAAAAATATGTGAAGTAGCTATTTAGTTCAAGGATCTTCTGAGAGATTTCAGGCTCCAGTTTAGACAGTGAGCAGGAACTGACTGAGATCCGGGTACAAAAGTGTTTAAGACTGTACCAGAAAGAATTGAGTTTTGGATTTGGTGTTAACCAGTGGAGAAGTGATCAAGAAAGTCCAGATTATTACACCATTAATGAATAGCTTTCATGCATCTGTGTGGAAGAGTAAGGTGAAGAGTAAGTGTACAAATACAAAGATGATGGTCTAGGACAGGGTTCTGCAACCTGTAGCTCTGGAGCCGCATGTGGCTGTTCCACTCCTCGGCAGTGGCTCTGTGAAGCTTTGAAAAATAATGGCCACTCTGCAGCACAACATGCACACTGAGAGCGATCGAGTGATGGATTTTAAATATTGCTCTTATAAACTTGGTAGAATAACATGGTTTCTGTTGCCATGCATTCCATACACACACAGAGCAATCAAGTGATCCCCTGGCAGCAGCAGCATCTCCTGAAAGGTTTCCATACCTCTTAAAGTCTTACCACAAGAAATCTAGACACAGTCATAAATAAAGGAGAACAAAGGAACAAAAATAGGGATGGACTTTAAATATTGCTCTTATAAACTTGCTAGAATAACATGGTTTCTGTTAACATGCATTGCCCACAGGCACGCGCGTGTGCAGACACACAGATGCACAGTTACCTCTCAACTGTGCAGAATTTCCAAGAATGTTCTGACTTTTCCCTCATATTTTTGGTCTGTTTCTCATAAAATTGTATTTTTCTGGCAAATCATTGAGGGCTGAAGTCAGAAAAAATAGACAGACATTTGGGTTTCAGACTTCATATCCTTCAGAAAATTCATGCTAATGCAAAATATGTTATTCTATCAACTTTCTAAGTTTGAAAGAGCAATATTCAAAAAGCATCCCTATTTTTGGGCCTTTGTGCCCCACTATTTGTGGCTTTGTCCAGATTTCTTGTTCTAAGGGGTTGAGAGATATGACACACACACACACACACACACACACACACACACACACACACACACACACACACACACTGATCAAGCAATCCCAACAAAGGAACAAAAATAGGGACAGATTTTAAATATTGCTCTTATAAACTTAGTTTTTATATTTAGGATAATAACTATACATAAAATTGTATACGCTGTGTTATCTTCATTTTAGGGGTCAATTAGGTTTTGTGGCTCCTGATGAATTTTATTTGGTGGGAGAGGGGCCAAAATGGCTCTTTTGATAGTGAAGGTTGCAGACCCATGGTCTAGGATTTTAGGAGAGTGGATTTTGCTGTGCTAGAGGAGAGGATAAACAATGCATTTCGAGACTGGTGCAAACTGAGAAGTAAGACAAGCTGTGGCAATGGGTCAGGAATGGAAAAGTTGGGGCTATGGGCAAAGGTGCAAGGTATAGACAAAACAGGCAAAAAGAAAAAACAGTTTCATTATTTAAAAGTGTAAGGCTTGCAATTAGGTCAGAAGACATAGCCTATAAGAGGTGGAATGGTGTAGGGAAGAGAAGAGGCACAGTATAAAAATAATAGCTAAATGACAACAAAGATGAAATTTGAAAGAGAGTTAGTAGATGTGATAAAAGGAGAAACATTTTTTTTTTCAGGTAAGTAAGAGAAAGAAAGAAAGGTAGTTCAGAACTGACCAGACTTAAGCAGAGATGGGAGGGAGATCAAAGAAAACCAGGAAAAAAAGCAGAGGTACTGAATAGATACACTGCTTCAATTTTCACAAAGAAAATCAAGGACAATGTACTATGCTGAATGGAAGGAAGGAAGGTCAGAATAGGCAGAAGTGTGGACCAATACCAGGAAAGGGAGAAAAGAGGTGGAGAATAAACTGGTTGTATTTAGACACTATAAAATATAAGGATGGGCTACCTTCAAAAGTCTTCAGAATCTTGTCTATTTCACTGGTAGACTCCATGACAGAGATCTTCAGCTTATCACATGATAATGCAGAAGACCATGATGACTGGAAGACAGCAAGTGTGGTAGCTTTGGGCAAGGATGGAGGAGGAGCAGGAACAATTCAGGGAACTACAGGTATATTACCATCAGCGGTAGTAAAAGTAATTGAAAACCATCTGAGGGGGACAGTAGCACTTCTAAAAGAAGGAGCTGTTAGTCAATTCAATCCAGTTTTATGACTGAGTTACAGATGAATCTTACAGGGGGAGAATGCATAAATTGGTATTTTTTGGAATCGTCTTTCTGTCTACATGAAGATAAGGACTTCTTTTACACTACTCCAATGTAATCTGGATAAATGCATAGTAACGACAAATTCACCCCTGGTTTAGCATCCTTGCTCCACACGGATAGGGGTAATATGTAAACATTCTGCTCACATATGGGCAATTAGTACTTACAAAATTAGAGCTAAAAACTTTGTGGGAAGGTCTTTAACTTAGTCACACAAAGGACTAGGGGAAGAGTGGATGAGCTGCATGTAGGACTAAAACTGAGGAAATGGATTGGTGAATGGCGCAACATGCTGAGTTTTGTTAAGAAGAAGAATAATGTGAGGAATTAGGAAAGACACTAACTGAGTACCAGAAGGGTCACTTCTAGGTGTACTATTCTGCAGTTCACTTGTTTCAGGTGTATTTAAGAGAACAAAGAATGGGATCATTAATAACAAAGATGCAGCAAAGAAAGAAAGAGTCCATGCAATGATGTGAAAGAGCTGACACAAGTAGACGTAAAGGTGGAACTTGAGGCTACCTGCTAACAAATGTTGATTATGTCACATAGTCCACAGCAACCAGGTCAGCCTTGTGGGGGAATATACCGAATGGCAACAAAGCAGAAAATGTACCTCACAATGTAGAACATGAATGCAACTGAAGTAGACCACCAAGAGCACAGTGAGAGGATTGTAGAGCAGTAGACATAAGGTTAGGGTATATCCACAGGGAGACAGATTCAGAAGCAGAGGTAATATTTCCAGTCTATAGCATGCCAGTCTGACTTCACTTTGAGTAGTGTATGTAGCTCTGGAACCCATAAAAGAAAAGGGATATAAAGTTGCAAGTTGGAATCATGGGCAATTTACTAGAAAGATCCATCTGATGAACAGAAAGGGGATATGACTAGATACTATGGTGAATGCCAGTGCAAAAATTCATGGGATGAAGGATATCACTAGAAACTATAAGAGCTATTACTCTTCCCATAACAGAGCTGAAGAGAAGGCACAATATTGGTGTAAGATTATGTCTGGGAAATGTAAAGGGTCCATCTGAAAAGGACAGTAAGGGGGTGGAAGGGCATAGGTAACAATTATAGAAGGGCATAGGTAACAATTATAGAGACTAACTACTCCCTGGATATCAGCACTTTTTGTAGGCCCATGGAATGGACTGCTGTCTTCGAGAGGTAACTCACATAAGCATTTAAAAGTCATTGAATAGGTGGAGAAAGAACAGTGTAAGTCCTACGTACCTGTAACAAAAGATGTTCATAGAACACACCACCTTTCTGGCATTCAGGTAGATTCCCAAAGCTTACCCAACCTGGGAGGAAAAAGGATAAGGGGCCAGGACCTCATAGAGAGAATGGTCCTAGTGAACCAGCTTGTAGTGCTTCATAAAGGTGTGGACAGGGGACCAAGTTGCTACCTCTAGAATACGTCTAGAGTTTACTCCTTTCCAATATGCTACTGAAGAGGAACAGGGCCTGGTGGAATGTGCCCTTTATCTTGCTTGGATTTGCCTTGCCATGGGGGGGGGGGTGTAAGAAAAAAACAATACCAGAAGACAATCAATGTGTAATGGCTTGCTTAGAGACAGGTTGAGCCTTCCTTAGCCCTATGTAGGAAATAAAAAGCCTTTCAGTCTTCCTGAAAGGGTTTCACTCTGTCAAAGTAGTACTTGAGCTGCCTGTGCATATCAAAGGTATGAAGGATCCTCTCTCCCTTATTCTTGGGTTCTGAGAAAAACACACAGAGGCTGACAGATGATTTAGATTGAATTCTGAGACTACTTTCATCAAGAAAGAGGGGTTAGTGCATAACACAACCCTATCTATGTGGAAAATTCCTATCCATGTGGAAAATAAGGTCAGACTGTCCCACCATAAGAACTTGCAGCTCAAAGACTCGTCTTCCAGATGCCAGAGCAAACAGCAAAACAGTTTTCCACATTAACAGCTTCAGATCAGCTTGAGTCACAGGTTCAAAAGTTGTTAAGGTCAATTCTTCCAGGACATAGTTGAGATCTCATGAAGGAGAAATTTGCTTGTGAGGAGGTCTCATATGCAATACTCCTTTCATGAACTGTGTAGATCAATGTGTGTGTATATGTACCTTTAAGAAGCTATCCAAGGGCTTGCACAAGTGTATACATACTGAGCATGTGCAAGTCTGACTGCCATTTTGTAGTAAGTTGTTGAGATGTAAGCATGTATGTAAGGTCTGTCTGTTAGCCAGTTTGTATTTTATGATGCTTCTATCCAACCTCATGTGTTTCTGTATATTAAAGCATCTAAACAAAATAACCCACCTGCTTGTCATCTATGTTAGAGAGATAGACAAATGACATGGTGTCAGAAGCATCATCTCTAAAGGGCATGGTGTTAGAGGCAACATGGCTAAAATGACTTAAGGCACATGCTTGGAACTGGTGGAATATACAGGAGTGAAGCATCCCTATAATGTGCATACTTCGCAAAACAGGTCAGAAATAAATTTCAGGTGTTAAAACTTGCTCTGCACTATTTCTTATTCATGAAATATGATATGAGGCATACAGAATGTTCTAAATGATATTCACATAAACCAAATGTACAATATTGATAAAAATATTCAAATTACTACAGAAAATGTTTGAAATAAAGTCCAAATTGCATAAAATGAATACAATAAGGGGAAACGACTGCATTTTTCCAAACTATATATTTTTCATATTAAGCAAGGATATCCAAGTTAGCAGAAGTGTATAAAGTGTTTGCATGTTTGTGCAGTGTTACAGTAGTCATTTCACAGAATACAGCCATTTCAGAGCATATTTCGCAAAGTACAATATTTTGAAGAGTTTATTGTGCATTTTAATCTTATTACAAGCTCACAGAACAGTTTGTGCATACATAAATACAAGGACTATATTTTCAGTGTGTTTGTACACACTTTGTGGGTATGGCAGATGGATTTCGAAAAACTTGTGTTTGACAGTAATATTGCTGAGAACTGTAGAGTGTTTCTGCAAGAATCTGACATTTTCATACAGGTTGCATTTTCTGATGAAGATGGCTGCATAAAGGCTTAATTTACCTGGGTCAGAAGCCATAGAAAGAGAACATTTGTGTATGTACCTGCTATCTGTACAGGAGAGGGGGGAACCATCATATTGCTGTACAGACTAAGTCAAAAGAAGACCCTGAGTGCTTAAAATGCAAATTTAGAGAAATGTGTAACCCCCCCCCCCAGACAAATGTTACAATGGAAAGGCACTTATTTTACACAAGGGATCAAAAAAGCCTGGTGAAACTTTGGCAGCATATATAACTGACCTGAAAAATAAGGCTAAATGTGAAGATTTGGTGATTTAAGGGATGAGCTGATAAATGACAGACTTGTGTGTGGTATAAAAGATTATGCTGTAAGAAGGATTTTGCTTTGTGACAATGCTTTAACTTTGAAAAGGCCGTTGAGATTTGTCATAGGTTCATAGGTATATACTAGGCTATCTGCCCTAAGGCATTTATAAGCCTAGCCAGAGCGTGTTTGGCTTTCGCCTCCCTTTTAGATTTGTTAACTGTGCCTCTGTATAGTAGGTCACAGAAGATAGCCCTTAAAGGTTAGTTTACTGTCAGATATATGAGCTCACAGAAAAGCACACAAACATATTTACAAATGAAAACAGCTCTAGAAGGCACAATGGCAAACCTCATGTTGACAGTGTGCAGCACGTGATTAAAAGAAACAGGCCCAAGCACATGGCAGCAACTGCAGCCCCTTCAGCACTCACTGATAAACCCCAGAGCTTTCCAGCAAATTCCAGAATTTGCACAGTCTCAGTGAAGCATAAGAGTCAGCAAACTCAAAGCATGGGCTACAACCCAGTTTCATTGCCAACTGTCATAACTGTGGTGGAAGCCAGGAATCTAAAAGGGAGAAATGTTTACCTTTTGGTCAGCAATGCCACAGTTGCAATAAGTGGAATAATTTTAAAAGGTTTTGTAAATCACAAGGCCCACATTCTTTCATTAAAAGGGAACATTTTAAGAAACAAGTTGATCAATTAGAAAGCTGCAACCCTTCTCTTTATGTTGATGGTGTGTCAGTGCTTCATGAAACGGTGAATGCAGTAGATTTAAGGGCAAAGAATTAAGTGTTTTATACTGGCTGGATAAAAGGCAGACCCATAGAGCTCAAAGCTGATATAGGCTCCAAGAGCTATGTTATGTCAGCAGAAACATTTGCTAGAGTGCGTCATGGTGAAAGGCTTGATTTGGCAAGGTGTGTGAAGCTTGTTGCTTATGGAGGTGAAGAAATTCAAACCGAAGGCTCAGTAGTACTTTCATGTTACTCTGCTGGAAGAAGCTACGACTTGTTATTTTATGTTATCAAGAGACAAGTCCAGTCATTATTAGGGCTCAGAGACAGTTTGAAAATGGGACTCCTTTCATTTAATAAGGAAGTCCACCAAGTTAGCTTAAAAGACCACTACTCGAATTTCACCCAGTATATTTTTTCAACCTATGCTGATCTTTTAGAAGACAAATTGGCAAACTTCCAGTTGTGTACTCCATGAAGTTAGACCCAGAGGTGAGTCCAGTTATCAGGCCAGGACATAAAGTTCCAATAGCTATGCAGGACACAGTCAAATCAAAGTTAGATAAAATGGTGTGACAACGTGACTCATCTAGTCACAACTCCAACTGAGTGGGTATCTTCTATAGTGGTAACTCATAAGAAAAGCTCAGATGACATTTGAATATATATTGGCCCACAAAATTTGAGCAAAGCACTAAAAAGACCTCATCATCCAATGCACACAGTCAAAGAAAAGTCACAGCCTTGATGCCAAATTCCACTGTTTTTTCTGTCTTAGATGCAAAGAGTTAATTTTGGCAAATTCAGCTTGAGAAAAAAATCATCATAGCTCACCAAGTTCAGTACTCCATTTGGCAGGTACAGATTTTTGAGAATGATATTTGGGATAAATTCTGCAAGTGAAGTCTTTCAGCATGAAATGGAGCAATTTTTTTCTGGGTATCCTTGTGCTATCATAGTCGATGACATACTTGTAGGAGGTCACAGTGAAGCAGAGCATGACAGAAACCTCAGAAAACTAATAGAAAGAGCACATCAAGTGAATCTTAAGCTCAATCCACAGAAATGCAAATTCAGGCTACAAGAAGTTACTAATGTTGGTCATTTATTTACCAGTACAGGCCTATGACCAGACCCTTCAAAGCAAACAGCCATTCTCAAGATGCCAGCTCCAGACAACGTTCAAGCCCTGCAATGTTTTCTTGGCATGGTTAAGTACCTACGCAAGTTCATTCCAGACTTGATCCAAATATCAGCATTGCTCAGAGAGCTGACTTGTAAAGATGTATCCTGGTCTTGGTTAGAGCAACACCAAAGAGCATTTGATGACCTGAAACAGAGAACTGCTAGTCCGCCAACTCTCAGATACTATGATGTTTACAAACCAGTTACACTTTCCTTTGATTCTTTGAAATTTGGCCTTGGTGCAGTCATTCTACAAGAGGATTAACCTGTTGCCTATGCATCAAGAACTCTTACCCAAACTGAGACACAGTATGCCTAGATCGAGAAACAGCTTTTGGCAATTGTGTTTGCATGTTCGAAGTTCCACGATTATGTTTATGGTAGATCTATCCAGATCGAAACAGACCACCAACCTCTAGTCATCATCGAGAAAGACTATTTATTTTTATTTATTTAACATTTGTTGACCGGGAAAGTCCAACTAGGTACCACAGATCCTGTTTTCAGCGGAGGCTTGGGGAGAAATGCTCCAAAAGCATGTCTTTAAAATGTGGGAGGAAACCGGAGTACCCGGAGCAAACCCACATGAACGTAGGGAGAACATGCAAACTCCCCCTATGCATTCAGTTCCAGCCTGACTGCAAAGTATGATGCTGAGATTCCAAAAGTATAATTTCAATCTTGTCTACAAGAAAGACAAACTTCTTTATCTTACTGATACATTATCCAGATCACCCAGAAACACTACAAAACGAGATAATTGAAAATGAGAACCTTGAGTTTGAAGTTATGGAAGTGAGGAAACATTTCTTTCACAAGTGTTGATGAGTTGAGAGATCACATGGCCACAGATCCCATTTTACAGAGGCTCAACTAGTTTATCAAACAGAGATGGCAGTCAAAGCAATCTAGTTTACCTCAAGAAGTGCACCATATTTTCCATACAGAGATCAGATTTTGTTTGACAAAGGTATTATGAAAGGTCTGAAAGTAATTGTTCCAAAGTCCTTGCAACAAGAGTACATTACTATGTTGCATCACGATCACCCAGGAACCGATTCTACCAAAAGGACTAGCATTTTGGCCTTCTATGTCACAAGACATTGAGAGAGCACTTTTATCTTGTTCTGTATGTAATATTACTAAGCCACATCAACAGAAGGAACCACTTCAGCTAAACCAGATTCCCGGGCTACCATGTACAAGTCCATACAAACTTATTTCTGACAATGGCACACAGTTTGTAAGCCAACAGTTTAACTCATTCACTCTGGAGCAGCTCAAAAAAGCTGCCTGCTTAATTCCACCATAGGAACAACAGTGCATCCTGAGTTCATTTTCAGAAAATCCATTTGTAATACCATACAGAAAATAAATGTTCACAACTCTTTATAAGAGCTAGACTAAAAATGTAAATACAAAAGTTGTTCAGCAGACATTGACCTTTCAAACAGTGTAAATGTTGATAGTGTGTATCAAAGGCATTATTAAATATTTGGCAAGGAATGCTGATATTGTGCATATTTTTTACCTTTTTGGAAAAGCAAAGCACAATATCTTGGTCAATGTACCATGCAGACCCATACAATTTGTATTTAATTTGTTTGTATGAATGTCAGCTTTAAAAGGATACCATAACCATTACTGTGTGATGCTCCTTTACGGGGATAATCACAGAAATATGATTACTATAATATTTCTCATAATTGATAAATAAACAAAGCATAATATCTCATCACCTGTAACAGACAGAGACTACATATCAGTGTACAAGTTGTGTGCTTGCATGTCCACTTCAAAATGATGCATCATTTGTGTCATCAACATACTCCCTTGCAAAGATATGGGCATAATAATGAGAAGTATTGAAAATGTATAATTTTCATAATCCTACAAACCTAAACAAACTGAGATAACTGTGCATGTGTAGAGAGCACAGATGCAGTTCTTTTACCATGTTGTAAGGAGTAACACTGTCTTTAAAATGAGGTATTACTTGGCACACTGACATGTTCCCTTGCAAAGTTATTTACCAAAATATGAAAAAAAAATAATAATTTCCATAACCCAAGTTTGAAACAAACTTTGATATATGTACATGTGTACAACATACAGGAACAGTTCATTTACCATGTTGGAACTATCAATAGTGTCTTCAAAATTAGATAATACTTAGCACATTCAGATGCTCCCATGCAAAGTTATTTACCAAAATATGAAAAAAGTCATAATTTCCATAAGTCCAAAACAAACTTTGATATTTGTACATGTGCACAACATACAGACACAGTTCTTTAACCATGTTGGAACTATCAATACTGTCCTCAAAATGAGGCATTACTTAGCACATTCAGATGCTCCCTTGCAAAGTTATATAGCAAAATATGAAAAAAATCATAATTTCCATTACCTAAGTCCAAAACAAAATTTGATATCTGTACATGTGTACAACATACAGGCACAGTTCTTTTACCATGTGGTAAGGAGTAACACTGTCTTCAAAATGAGGTATTCCTTGGCACATTGACACATTCCCTTGTAAATGTATTTACCAAAATATGAAAAAAAATCATAATTGCCATAACCTAAGTCTGAAACAAGCTTTGATATCTGTACATGTGTATAACATATAGGCACGGTTCTTTTACCATGTTGGAACCATGAATACTGTCTTCAAAACGAGGTATTACTTAGCACATTCAGATGCTCCCTTGCAAAGTTATTTACCAAAATATGAAAAAAATCATAATTTCCATAACCTGAGTCCTAAACAAACTGATATATGTACATGTGTACAGCATTCAGACCCAGTTGTTTTACCATGTAGACACATTCTTGGTGTAGCAAACATACTGCTGAATGGGTACATGCAAAGATAAAAGCAAGCCAAGGACCGCCACTCCTCTAATGAACCCAGGACAGACATGGGACTTCAGTGGCATGCAAGGCCATCTGATCTGTCCCATACTTGTGCTGGCTACCCACTCAGACAGCTGATACCACTACAGTCTCACAACCTCCTTCAGTCTCAGCAGTCTGTCTTACCTATGCCTTTTCTCCTCATGTGTCCATTCAGCAATGGACCTAAGGGATCAAGTTCTGTACTACTAAGCCCTTCCTGTCATCTAAACACTACACATGCCTGATAAAAGCAGAATAAAAAAAGAAGTATTGCAGGATGGTTACTGACATATTTGATTGTATGTGGCAGCACTCTCCTGAAACTGTTGTTCTTTTTCTGCATTTTCACCAGCTCCTTACCACAGTTATTTGCCAAATTCAGAAAAATATCATATTTTACAAACACAATTCATAAGCAAATGCAAAATTTGTACCCATGCACAGCATATCGATAGTTCTTTTACAATCTGAAAATGAAGTGTTACTCAGCATGTGTACATGTTCCCTAACAGTTCTTTTCTTGTGTTGTAAGTAGTGACAACGGTGTTCATAAATATAACAATAGAGTTTTACTTACCATATTGGTCCTACTTGGTCATGGGTGTTTTCCATTCTTCTCACAAGCTGCATGTTACCAACTCTGTATAGCTCTCCTCACGCCATTGTGAAGGTCAGTCAAGAACAACACAATGCCCTCCTCAGTTAGGTGAACGTCATCCCTTCTGAACAGGTGAACATCATCTGTGTTGATGCTGTCATGCCAAATTGTAGATCCACCGACCCTGTGCATCAAGCCATGCATGAACCCATTCTGTAAAGGTCTGGCCTTGTGCACTGCCTGTTGCATGTTTACTGTTTGCCATATCTGGCGAAGAATTATGTCAGACCATCCAAAATGACAATATGGCCACCACGACTGCAGGTGTTCAAAAATTGCTCTGATTTGAAACTGTAGCCTTCCAAGTGGTTGACTGATGACATCATTTCCTCCAATGTGCAGCACAAGAATGTTGGGCTCTGGGTAGATGGAACACTTCTCTTCCAACAACTGCAGACTCCGCTGCAATGCATATCTCTTCTTGCAATCCAGTATACCTTCACACTAGATGTGGGGAAGCTCAAGTTGTAGTGGTTTTCAGTTACAGAGGCATGGCTGGCAGCCCAGTGAATGTAGGAATGGCCACATACCCACACTCTCACTTGTCGTTCTCCTACTCGTGAAGCCATGTCAGTGTCAGAAGGTGGATGAACCTGCACAGGAAAGAAAATGCAAACAGATTACTACTGATGTTTGACAGATGTATTGGAAGACTACATATATATGTATATGATATGCATTACCTGGTTAGCCCATCCAAATCTTCACTCTTATCCACAGGGGCATTATTCTTTTCATAAGGTACATAAGTGGTGATGACGCTGCTGAGGTACATACCTACCACCCTTGAAAACACCAAATTACACACAATGACTGACAAGGGAGCACAGACAGGACACTCCTGAGGCCATGCTTACCTAGGACAGCAGCAGTATGGGACTGAACTTAAGAGTCTCCAAGTTCATTTTGGTCTCTTCTGGGAACCATATAACCACAAAGATGGACTTTACTGTGTATCAAACACATTGTAAAAATTATAGAAAGAAACTGGTGGGGGATGGCTTGAAATGAATCCACGTAGACAAAAACCCAAATTTGGCTTGTGCATTCATCAATATGATAATGACGTCTACTCAACAGTGACAGCTGCTGAGAGTTTTCCCTGCAAAGTGATGATCACTCAGTGCTATAGTGGAACTGCACTTATTGTTAATGTGATAATGAGCTGCATGTCATCACTTGAAAGTTCTGTATGCTCAGACACGGGTGATACTTGCACATAACCTGATAATTGCTGCACATAACCTTTTGAGTAGGCATTCATTATAATTCAGTAGAAATAGTACATCACTACAATTCAGTATAAATAGTATAACACTTAGATATTACTGAGCACTTCCTCCTCCCACCTAATTTCCACACATGACTGACAAAGCCAAGAAAAATGGCCAAAATATATTGTAGCTGCATGCTGGTAGTAGTCAGCAAGTAATAACTTTTACCTCACTTAGGCAACTACTGAGTATAAGCAGAAATACAAAAATACAAGCAGAAATGTCAAACTTATCTGGCTCATCACTGTAAAAATTAGTCCAAAATGTAGTAATTCAAGTTATCTCACACAACCATCCCTCTGGTTACAGTAGTATGTCCAAGTATGCACAAGAACCAAAATGAAACATTCCCTGCAATGACCCCTTTCATTAGTATGTCCGAGTATACATTTGCCATGTGACCCCTTCAGTACTTACCTCTCAACCTCTTAGACCAAGAAATCTGGACAAAGCCATAAATAGCAATAGGACAGAGGAACAAAATATGGACAGTGTGGACAATGTGTACCTTCAATTTACCTTTTTACACATATTAAATTTATTTTTCTGTAAAAAATGGCACATTTGCACACCACTGTGCTCCATTTAAACGTGGGATATATATTAAAAAAGTTGAATTTTTCATATGTTGCATTACTTTTAAATGTCACTGACCATAGTTTTGGTAATTTGCATGCCTATTGCACCTAAAACATGCTTTTATACATACATACAAACTAATATTTCAAGCACGGGTATAAGTGCCCTTCTAGCTTGTCAATATACCAAAACACTTATTCCTATAATAAGTGTCCGGGCTGTTATTAAAAATATCTAAACTAGTGCTTGCTTTAATGTAATTTGGTAGTCTGTTCCAAGCATCAGCTACTCTGTCAGAGAACCAATTCGTACACTTCTCATTCTTATAGGATCTTCTACACAGGTAGTCTGATGATTCTCTAGTACTTTTTGATAACCCCAAACATACCCAGAGGTAGTTGTCCCTAAATGCCTTATATACCTGAATAAGAGCTCCTCTTACATATCTGTAAGAGATACTGTACAAGTTCAGATATTTTAGTCTTTCATAATAGCTTAGATTTTCACATCCATAGATGCCCTTGGTATATTTCCACTGTACTATTCCCACTTTACTCATACTTACCTTCTTATAGGGTTTCCATATTGTTATTCCATACTGAAGTTTGGGTCTAATGTAACTAACAAACAATGAGTTCATTATTTTTAATTTCCTAGACTTTATAAATCATTTTATATAACCTATAGTTCTATAACTATAATTAACCAATTGGTTGATAAGATTAGAAAAACTCATAGCTGAATCTACCCATATACTCATGTCTTTAAATGAGTCTACAGTTTCAATCACTGTGTAGTATATTAAACATTCACCTTTCAGTTTATGTCTCCCAGATCTCATATGCTTAGTTTTTGATGTATTTATCAGCATATTACTCTCCTGTGCCCAACTGGTCACTTTAGTCAAGTTATTTTGCAGATATGCCTTATCTGTAACACTTGTAATCAGTTTACCCAATTTCAGGTCATCTGCGAATAGACTGTAGAACACCTCAGATGAAAGAGTTAGGTCTGAAAGATACAATCTAAACAAGTAAGGGCATAGGACAGAGCCCTGTGGGACACCCTGACTGTAATCAAGGATTTCACCTGTCCAGTAAAATAGCATAACACTCACATATTACTGAGCACTTCCTCCTACCTAAATTCTACACAGTAGTGACAGAGCCAGGAATGTTGCACAAAATATATGGTAGCTCCATGCTGGCACTAGTCTGTAAGTAATAACATCTGTTTGAGCAATGCCAAAAATCAGCAATAAAATCACTAAGCCTCTCACCCCACCCATATTTTAACTACATGCTCAAAACTGTTTCTTGACCTAAATGTTGTAGCATACTGTTGTGTCTGTAAATTAACAAATACAAGAAGTCAGAAATATTGTCCTACATACTGAGTTGGGCAATGCCAGAACTACTCTAAAAACAGCAATAAAATGTATATAATATTTATATCACTGAACCTTTCCTGTCACCTAAACTATACACATCTTGCTGATTGTATTAGATTATATTCCCTGTAAGCAATGAATCAAACTTATGAACCAATAATGACAAAACTACCCATTTCAGAACATTTTAACCATAAAAGGCCACTCGGACATCTGTCATTACAATTCACTAATATCAGTCAACAAGCACAATCTCTGCAGAAATAAGTCAACTCACTGGAACATGGCTCATACCATTTGAGAAACACAGGTCCTCCCCCAGGATCAGCAGCTTCCTCCCACATTCATGTGCCAAGCACCCAAAAAAACACCACATAAACTTGGGATGACTAGGCTGTAGTCAGGTATTTATCATTCTATGTCACTGATACATCTGCATGCAGTTATCTTTGACCTCTACTGAGCCGATAACTGCTTCAACTAAGGATGTCACATAATGACAGCACAAGCTGGTCATGGGCCCACACCTGTCAATCTGGCTAGCAAATTTCTGACCCTGTGCTTGTAGACAAAACAACAAATCAAGATCAGATTTTAAATGTTTTTCATAGAAACTTTCAAAGTTGCTAGAATAACACATTCTGTATCGGCATGCTTTTTCAGAAGGATATGATATTGCTTATAATTAATAAACTTATTTGTTTATTAGAGAACATATATGCCAATTTTGATAGAATCAAAAAAGGTCCTGCACGTAGGCAATTGCACTGCTCCAAATGACAAAGCTGAAAAAAAAATAGCCAGCAAACTGTGTGCTGTAAAATATATCAAAATATATTTATTGGCCTCATGTAGTTGCTCTTTATTTTATGTAGGACAGACATCAAGGTCACTTAGATTGCGGATCTCTGAACATTTAAGTGACATTAAAAACAAGAGAATTAGTAATGCTTTATACAAGCACACGATTAAACACCCCACAGCTTCATTCAACTTCATGATTATTAATAGGATCATGGGCAACAGATCTAACAAAGCAGGATGTCACTCTTTCCTGGATACTAAAGAGAAAAAAATGAATCATTAAACTGGGTGGACTTTTTCCACCTGAATTAAATGAATATTTATGAGGTAACCAATCATGGTATGTAATAAATTTGTATCACTGTATGAAAGGGAACAAATGAATGGTTTTGTCTTTAACACTGATGAAGGCTATGAAAATATTCTAGCCGAAACCAGTCTGTTTTTTTTTGTTCTTTTTTGTAACACAATAAATATATTTTGATATATTTTACAGCACAGTTTGCAGGCTCATTTTTTTTTCAATTTTGCTAGAATAACAATACTATGATAACAGTTAAACACATTTCACCCTTCAATAAGATGATAGCATGTATTTATTAGGTTTAAATGTAAACAAGAAGAGAAAGGTTAAAGGAAGTGCATTATGTGCAGTAAAAAAGTGTGTGTTATGGAAGCAGAACTAAATAATGTATGTTAAACAAATGCAGCTGCTGTCAAATTGAATACTAGCAAATACAGTACAAATGCTCATTACAGCAACTTACAGACCTTCAGAGTTTGCAAGTGAGATTGAGGAACATTTTATATGCCAACACAATGTAGGTATCCTATCCCATTATGTGACTTCAGTTTGCCATTTAGGCCATAGATTACTCACCTGAACTTATTTACCTGGCAAAAAATAGCACAAACATCCTTTTATGATGGAGTATAACATAAGGCAGATGGCACTGGTTACTATTCATGGAGGTAATTTTCTGATGCAATATTAAGGAAATTAAAATGATTGCATGATATTTTATTACAGTCGATAAGGAGTGACCATTGTGTTGTAACACTGAATGTTCTGAAACAGCATCTTCAAGATGAAGGCTACTACTATGTGATTATTGCCAAGCTTGAAAATACAGCCCTTCCCAAGAATGAAAATTAACAACAAAAACCAGCAACCAATGGTAGCAAATAAAGTGATACCAGACAAATGCATACAATAACAAAGTAAAAAAATAAAGAATATTTGTATACAGTATGCTGAATTTGGATCTTCCAATGGAATACTTTATAAAGAAAATGTATTTAACATTTGTTGGCTAGGAAAGTCTGACTGGGACAGAGCTCATTTTCAGTGAAGTCCAGGGGATAAACCCTCCAAACACATGTCTTTGAAACGGCACAGGCAGAAGAAATGGAAAACCAACAAGTGCCTATTATGTCATGACATTTTTTCACAAACAGAATATTTTTGATGCACTCTGTTTGCACAGTGTAGAAGAAGGATGTGACCAAAGCTTCTGATTAAGAGCAAAGCAATCTAGTGTACTTATTTCATCTAAGGGGAAATACGCTTATCTTTATTTACATGAATACCAGTACATACAAACAATCCACAGTATATAGACAACTGCTAACTAAAGTAATATTTACTTTTACATTTCTTGTTCTTACATGAATTTCCATTTTGTTTTACTTACTGTTTTTCATGTTTACAAGGAATTCATTCATAACTGACAATGTTTGAACTAGCATAGGCATGGAGAACCTGCAATTAACTGGTTCTATTCACACCTTTTCAAAAGAACCTTCACAGTTACTTCTGATAATAACTCATCTCAAGATGTACAGTTATAGGCCCTTTACTCTTCTCCACATTTAATAATAATCTTCCATTTCAACTGAGCACTACAGACTGCACCCTTAATGTAGATGATATGATCACCCTCACCTCTATCATCAATCTACAGCAGAAACTACAAACTAGTTTGAATTTCCTGTGGAACCGGATGATAGGGTAAGACATAGCCAAAACTCCTCTTTCATTTATTTATTTATTATTATTTATTTCAGTTTGATTACCGGGGAAGTCCACTGGGCCAAGAAGAACCCATTTTCAGTGGAGGCCCGGGGAGAAAAGCTCCAAAGGCAGTACAACCAATACAATGTTTAAGAAAAATACAAAACATAATACAAACAGCAAGAAAACAAAGTAAGACACTGCAAATTCAAATTTACAATAGAATGTACACACAGTAAGAACATTTTAAAATGCATATTTACAATGGAATGTAGACACAGTAAGAACATTGAAAATGCAAATTTACAATACAGTGCAAGAATTCATAGGACACAGCAAAAGTTAAAAATTAGTAGAATTTTTTTTTTTTTTTTTTGCTAACTATTCAATATTGTCATCCATACAGTGAAGTTAGAGCCTGCTAAAAACATAGCTAGAGTTTGAGTGTATAAAGGTGCAGGAGTACAGGGGCTTAGTCTAGGGGAACCTTGGGATTAAGTAGGGTGAAAGCAAGAACATTTCCATTTTGAAGATAGGTGTAAGAAAAGTTGGGTTTTGAAGTAGTCTGAGTTGGGTATGGTTCTAAGAGAAGGAAGGAGAGAGTTCCATTTCCTACCTAGAGAGAAGGATAGAAGATGTTGACCAGCGGGATGTTTTGGTCTTGGGATGGAGATTAGATTTTGGTGTTCAGATCTTAGAGATCGGTTGGGAATGTAAGGGGGGAGGATGTTGGATAGAGCAGGGCATTTTTCTGGGTAGAATATTAATTTATGAGTGATTGTTAGTTGGAGATAGTCAAGGTGGTGTGGGAGTTCTAGCCAGTTTAAAGACTGAAGGGAGAGGCAGTGATGGGTTGAGTTTTTGGATTTGGTGGCGAATTTAGAGATTTTATTATAGCAAGCTTCAAGTTTAGAGGTGAGGGAGGCAGACAGATTAGTTAGGAGAGGGGCTCCATAAAGTAGAGAGGGCAGGAGGAAGCAGGTAGCTAAGGTTTGCCTGGAGGATTTGGAAAGAAATAGATTATTCCTGTAGAGCATGCCTAGTTTTTGGTGTTTTTTTTTTATATTTTGTTGAATGTGGAGGTCAAATTTAAGATGTTCGTCTATGGTTATGCCAAGGAGTTTAGCGTAGGGGACCACTTCAATAGGAGTGTTAGCTCCGCTGAGGATATTTGGAACATAAAAAAAATCTTCCCAGCACCCATTACCTTAAAATAGTGGACTCTCTGGGTTATTCATTTCTTACGGTGTCTCATCAAAAACATATTGGTTTCCCTCTGAATTAGTAGCACTCATTTACTCTCTATAGAAACCAGATAGTTAATAAAACACTAAACTTAAACATGCTTACAGGTCCTCTCATCTACTGAGTTTGAAGCAATGAAAGTCATATACATTAATATGCTTATACCTAAAATGGAGTATTGCCTAAAAAACTACTGCTGTCCTTGTATAATACTTCTACTTTACAAATTGACACTAATAGAATACGTTGGTTTATCACTGTATGTAGATCTAGTTATCAGTAACTGTTATGGCGGCTCTCCAAATTAATGCACTCAGGTTTAATCTTTTCTTTATTAATTATTGTCCCACACTTGCTTTTAAACTACATATCAAAGTTGCTCCATAGTCAGATTCACTCCTGATAATGTTTTATTACTGGGACATCTGCCCTTCAAAATGCCCTACGTGAAAACTCCTTTTCTTTGATAAGTCTTACATCATGGAATTTACTACCTGGCAGCTAACAATCTCAAACAGCCTACTCTTTATTTAAGAAAAAAAATATTAACCCACCGTAGAAAGGAATACAATTGTAGCTGTTTCTAAAGCATGGGTTAGCACCCTTCATATTAATTACTATAACTTCATCTAGGCTTATTCCAGTATATACAAGTAAACTACAAATAATGTATTGTGACAACCATGCTATAAGGTATGTTAGTGGTGCTTTGTAAACATCAAGTACTTGTACTTTTGTATATACTTATTGGCTCAGGTCATGGCTGAAAATGTTCCTTAGACCAGTCCACTCACTCAGTTAATGATGCTAAATAATTAAAAACAAACAAACAAAGGTCAACCAAAGACCTGGTCGAAGCATCTTTTACAGCCACATGTCCAAAAAGTTTGGAGAATTCTCTCTTCTATAATTATTTTATGGCTTTTACATCTGAAGGATACCCCATGACTCCATGTGTTTCCATATAAAATCCAGTATCATCTATATTGCTGGATAATACGCCCTTAATAAATTCAATGCTGAGTACTCAAGGAATTTGTAGATGCCATTAACCTTTTCAATTGAATACAGTTATAATATGGGTAATTTAAATTATTTGCAGCGCAATTCCTTACTAAAAAAAAAATTATACAGCTGGAAAACTGAACTATCCAGAAAGGCTCCAGGAACTGTCATTATATTCTGTTTTCTTATAAACTGCTTTGACGTTACCTTTGTCTGGTTTACCAGGCAATATCAGTTCTAATTTTACTTACTCGTCTGCCTAGAAAGTACCACTAGGGAGCTAACACCAGATTGGGGAACCTAACACTAAAATAAATACCAGTAATAACAAAACATATGACACATTACATAATCCCTTATGATATTTTGGAATAATCTCCCCCTTAGAATAAGAACACGTTTTTCACTGCCTTCCATTAAAAATAATATGAATGCATACATGGTAAGTAACAAAAATAATATAGAATTATGGAAATCGTGCTTCTTGAAACAGTACATCATATGCCTGACAACAAAACAATGAACTTATTGTTATATTTAATGCAAATTCTGGATCACAGATAATTCCCAATTATGTAGCTCATGTTACTATCATCTGTTTAATTTTGCTGGCTGCAGGTAATACTGTGCACCTATTTGGCATTTCCACTTTCTGGGGCTTTATTTAATCAGTTAACTATACTTTACCACTACAGTAATAAATGTGTCTGTACTACAAGCGAGACCTTTAAATTCAGTGTATTAGTATTCTTTTCCTCCCATTTTCACAGTTTTCTTCACTGGATATAAAACTAAATAAAACTTATGAAATCCAAGGAACTATATATTCATATTCTGAGAATCAGAACTCAAATGTCCAAGACAGAGTGTTTTTTTTTTTGTTTGCAAGACATGAAGATGCAACCAGCCAAACAACACTACATTTCTGAAGAGGGTTTCAGATTACTTTATGTACAATTTCTCGTTCATTTATTGCAATGATTTGACAGAAGTACAAAGAAGGCTCCAGAGTGCAAAAACTTTTAGCACAACAACTCAAGAAAGAGAAAGCAGGGAGCCTATAACAAGAAAGAAATCAAGAGATCCTGTAGAGGTACTAGAAATATTTCAGACATTTTATGAAAGTCTGTAAAAAGCAGATAAATATGGAAATCAAGAAAGAGTTCAAATGGAAATGTTCATGGAAGAATTAAATATACAAAGGTTACAGGTAGATGAGGCTCAACTACTAACAGTTAGGATAGAAAGAAATGAGATAAAAATGGTGATGTACAACCAATTCACATGAAAGTCCACAGGAATAGATGGTATTCTTGTGGAAGTTTGGAAGCGAGAAGAGAAAAAAACCTGATAAAGATCTGGAAGGTTCTGTTTAACAGTATTTTAAAAGGAGGAGAAGCAGAAACATCCTGAAAGAAAGCAGTGGTGGCTGTAAGGGTGAAGACCCATCAGATCAAGCTTCATACAGGCACATTTAAATTCTAAACCATGATTATAAAGTGTTTATGTCAACAATGGCTAAAATAAAGGCAAAGGTGATGCCAAAATCGATAGATATAGATCAATGTGGTTTTGTGGAGGGCAGGCCAACATTTGACATTAACAGGACATTGATGATCCAGATGGAATCAGAATGCAAGAAAATGCAACTGTTGCTGTTGTTGTTGTTGGGTCATGATGCAGAGAAAACATTTGACATAGTAAGCTGGGAGTTTATGAGCAAGGCAATGAAAGCATTTGCATTCCCTAATAAACGTATAAGGTTGATTAGGAGGCTATATGAGGGATCGGAGGTAAAAATTGAAGTGGGTGGGTTCTACTCTGATAATTTCTGTTTGAGCAGAGGAACCAGACAGGGGTGTCCACTTTCCCCTTTCGCATTTGCATTATATTTAGAACCACTGGCAAAGAAAATAAGGGACTCAGAAATTCAGGATATAATTGGTATGGTAGTCAAGAAAAGCTGGCTCTATTTGAAGATTATATTATTTTACACTTGATAAAAACCAGAAGAGGGCATTTCAGTGTTGTGGAACATTTTGAGGCAGTTTTGTAACTTTTCAGGATACAGAATTAATAAAGTTATATTAAAGGCAACAGTTGTAAGTTATGTACCCATACACAAATTGGTTCAGCAATATCCATATTTATGGGGACATGATAAAATTAAGTACTTAGAAGTATGGGTTAAAAAGGATTCTGGTGTGGCAACTAAGAATATGTGTGAAGAGATTAAACAAAATATAATACAAAAACAGACAAATTGTAAGCTCTGTTATATGGATATGGATATGGATAGTAAGATACAGACAGTTAAAATGTTTTTAGTCCCTTTCATTTTATACACAGGTCAGGCATACTTTTACAACCAGAAGAGAATTTGTGGATAGCACTTAATGAAGTGTTTTATCTGGCAGGGGAAGATGGCAAGAGTCAAGTGGGATAAACTGATTCTTCCAATAGAACAAGGTGGTTTGGGATTACCCAATTTGAAGGAGTATTTCAGAACTACACAGTTAAGGCTTATATGCATAGCACAAGTAGAAACTTATAATTCAAGGTGGAAAGGGATGATGATGATGAAACGGGGGGGGGGCTCAAGAAACAAGGAGAGACTGGGATGTTGGATGCAGATCCATAAGAAGAATAACAATAACCATACAGAATATTATATTCATAAAGTAGCAGAAAGGATTCTAAGAATTAAGCCAACACAGGGATGGAGAAAGGAGATTCTGCCAAAAGGGATGACTGCAATTAGGGTTACAGACACTAGGCAAGAGGGGAGGGGGCTGGAATTTATTGCAGAAAACTGGCAAAAAGAACCAGGGAAATGGGGACAAATAATTAGAGAGGGAAAGGTATTGGAATGGGAAGAGGACAAGAATTCATTTGGACTGTAGGCTAGAGATTGCCTTCCCTATCAAGGACTGATATCACAGTATAGGCAAAGAGAAAGAAATAGGATGATCCTAAGCGAAAGACCAGACCAGCATTGGTAGAGCATTTAGTAGAGTCTAGAAGAGAAGCTGTTGTTAAAAAGGAGTAATTAGTGCAACATATAAAATATTGAGTGATAACTATAAGAATCAATCAGAAGAGGTTAGAAAAGATTGGTAAGAGAGATTAGGTAAGCAATTCAGAAATAAACAATGGGGGATATATTTTTGCCTTCCAAATATGGAAATAATTCTAGAAGATTTAGGATCTTTGCTTGGAAGTATTTACATAGGTAGTTTTATACCCCAAGGAGCTTCCAAATTTTTTTTCCTCAGGTAGATATCAAATGTTGGAGGTTTGATGGGGGAAGAAAGAGATAACTGGGAACATATTTTCTGGGAGTGTAATGAGTTGGCAGATTTTAAAGACTTCCTGCAGACTACTCTGTCAGAAATACTGGGTGAGCAAACTGATGTAACTAAGGAAATAATTTTTTGAACTATGATACAGAATCAGAATTGCCTGGATATAGTAAGGCCTTGCTGAGTCTAATTATGATGGCTGCCAAAAAAGCAATTTCTAGAAAATGGAAATCAAAGTCTAAACCAACTGTACTAGAAGAAGCGAATATAGTAACAGTGATAAAACAACTGGAACTGGGATCTTTTGAAAATGGCAAGGGCAAATTACACGGAAAAAAATGGGAATTGTGGGAACAATACATGCAGAGGAGGAACGAGGTTTAAAAGAAGGCATGATTTGAATGAGCTATGTAATGTTTGACTGACAAGAAACTGATAGATTATAGGTGATGTATAATGTTTGCAACTAAAATTATGTCAATATGGTTTGTTTTCATTTATAAAATATATGATTGCCTATGTCATATAGGATAATTTAATAAAGAACTTTCTTATTAAAAAAAGTACTGAGAAAGCTCAGATGAATTATAATTATGTCCTGTAAGCCACCACTTCTTCAAAAGAATGAAAGATGCGGAAAAATGGACACATGCTATAAAATAATAAATTACTGTACTACCATGATGGATGAGTGCATATTGTTTGACCATCAGCAATGATAGGCTCTTGGTAAGAGTGCAGGAAGGAACATTTCTGATAGCAAAGCTCAAACACAGACCAAGAGTATAAATAAATAATTAAAAAACAAACAAACACATAAACCAATAAATAAGAACAACCCAGGGCACAGAGAAAAACACAATCACTGTAACTGGCATACTTCCTTTCAAATAAGCAGTTCTGTAGTTCTGATGAAAAGTACAATATAACTTTCTCACAGGAAAATAACAGTTGCTTTGCTTATTCACTTTTATTTATTCACTGAGTATGTACTTCCATTATACATGCCACAGTAACCACTTTTACAGGAGATATTCAAGGCAGAGATCTAGTAAAACAAAAATGATACAGCACAAGAAAATATACAGCATAGTAAAATTCAGCTTAAACTTTAAGTCATCATATGCAACTATATTATTAAATCAGTGGAAGGAGTGCAGCTTCAAACATATCTAAAAAGAATGAAAGAGAAACAGTAGTTCACAAATATTGATTGTTCTATCCACCTACTCTAACAAATAATAAATCATTTTAAACACTTGTTAGTACAGTAAGTTTGAAGAATCAGATATGGAAGACTTAACATTTTTATTAGAAAGTATCAGAGACTGCAAACTAAGTTGACAAATGAGGAAAATCCTGAATTAATCAGTCTGCAAGCCATTACTTAAATGCCACAGCTTTAAACAGTAGGATGTGCCTTGATTTCATGTAGCTCCAGTATGATCAATGTTGATGAAATCTTTTTATTAAACATTGTCTTTTGCTAAACATTTTTAAATATTCATCAAAGAGATTAACCCTTCAAGGGCCTTAAAGAACATGTAAGTTCCTCTAGCTATCGATACTTATAAAAGTCAAGTACTAAACCTTGTATAAGTTTGCTACAGCTCAGAATTGTGTTCTTTTCATCTCAAATAATGTAATACCTATTTTCCAACCATTCACATAACATACCATCTACTAATTAAAGAAATACCGAATTTCCAGGCTGGAGTGTAAGGTATACATTCTTACTACATCAGCTGATCTACAAGTGGTCTCTCCTTGATGAATTCTAGGTTAGACTGGGTTTTGCTTCTACGCCAATTGGTATCTGACATTTTCTTTCTTGTACTGAACCATGCATACATCTCTGAAAAGCATCAGACAGATAAGTTTGCTCATTCCCAGAGGTCGGCAGGTCTACCTCTAGCTACTAGCAAGTATCAGCTTGAAAATCCACAAATGATGAAAATATTACACCATGTTATTAAACTAATATAAAAATAAATAAGTACCTGGCTTACAGGGAACTCCAACAGCAGCTGATAACCAATAGACCTCTCACTCACAAAAGAATGGTGACAGGATATTCCTGACTTATAAAGGAGGAAACTCTGTTAAATCAACTACTGCAATAATAATGCATCTATTATATTAAAGAATGATGGTGCTAGTTAATAAGTCTTCAGCTGGACTAAAGCTCTCAATTGTCCTCAATTTTACAGAACATCCCTGATTTTGCTCATATGTTTGAATCTTCTGGTGTATCACTGAAGTTTATAGTTATCTAATAATGCTACACATTACCGTTTCATAAGTCTTACTGCTCTGAAATTGTACACTGATGGCAAAATGTGTTCTTTTACTAACATTAACTGAGTTGGAGTAGCATTATAACATTTTCTCTGATGATATGCTCTTCTCTGAACTGCAAATAACTGATGCACAGCCCACTTCTCAACAGGAAATCACAGTCCTTGCACACTGTAGGTCCCTAGTTCCACCCCAAACTGCTTGTAAAGTATCTGTTGTTAAATCTATTATGAGTTTGGCCGCAGATAGAAAAATACCAGAAGATTTGTGAAGATCCTCCACCACTCCAGGGTCCAGCAACATGAGTCTAGTACCAAAAGAAGGTCACTAGGAGCAAAGTGGCTCTGAGCCTACTGATTTCACACAGTTCACAGCAACACCTGCATCCCCAGGTATGGAAATGGCATCATGAAGTTCATGGTATCCATCAAACCCAGAAAGTACAGAAACATTTGCACCCAGACCCTACATTGCATCCTCACTCAGAAGGCCAAGGATAATATCTTGACCTCTAAGTGGGGGCATGAACAACTGATGTTAACAGTGTTCAACTCTTCTCTGATGAAGTGCCTTCTTTGAACTGGGGTAAGGAAGACTTCTTCAAATTTATGATGATTCCAAAGGATGGCATCCAAAAGAGCAACCACAGGGGGGTGAGTTCCAGATATACTCCAGAAGAAGCCATGAGAGGTCAGTCTTCTAACTGCAAGAACATCAGTAGACGTTCCTTTTAAGAGGCAACATCCACTATGCTCAATACCTTGTTGCAGGTTGGGGCAATGAGGAAGCCCAAGTGCCAACAGTTTGTAATGGAGGTGATGCATATTCACAACAAACCAGACTTATCTTCTGTGTTGACTCCAGAAGCTGATGTGCTAGAAGAAATTCATCATGTTTAGTAACATAACTCCGTGCAAGTGCAGGAGAAATTACATGATTCCCTGCATGGTGGTCATCTGAAGCCATATGTACTAGATATGGTGAATGAAATTGCTCAGGCTCAGAATAAGATGGAACTGTTCCATACCCTTCAGAAGCACAGTAGGAACTGACAGAAGAATGCTCAGACCTAATTCTGGACAAAAATAACAGCTACTGCTTTAATTAGCAGTGGACTATGGGCTTGTCTCAAGAGCACTACTGACGTGGACTAACAATAGCAAAGCCCTTACTGAATGAGGGCCCATGAGTTCTGGATTGTGCCCTTAGACAACCACAGGTTGAACTCACTGGTTCACTGAGATGGTTCTCAAAACTGAGATAAATACAAAGAACCACCACCTCTCTCATGTGGCAGCAGTCCAAGAACATAGTCTGGACTGCTATAAGCATAGCAGAAGAGTCTGCAATGCAGGCAACTTCATTGGTACTGGAGCGAGAGTAGGCCCACACGATGACTAAGGATCATCTTCAAATGCCACATTAATCACTTCTTCAGGAGTTGGATAGCTTTCATATAGGAAGGGATGAAAACATCTGAGAGGGATTATAGAGATCTTGCAGAGATATGAGTGACTGTTTCCTCTTCATGAGGTCTTCAAAGGTGTTGTAGGGAAGCTGGTGGAAGAGCCTATCCCCCAGAAAATAGGCATCCAGCATCTTGCTCCCGAGCTCATTCTTAAGGAAGGGCACTCTCAAATGTGCCACTCAGGTACATATCCATGACTACATCCCTTGCCATAGTGTTAACACAATCAACACCATAATAGAAAACACTGCATTCCGATGGAAGGCCATACAACTCTTCCTTCAGTCCAGACTGTGGCAGGTATATCAGCTTAATCATTACTTTTCTCATCAGATACACCCAGAACTAGGACAGGTTAGGTGAACAGTTTAGCAGCCTAAGCCTCTCTGTGACACAGACATATACTCTTTTGCTACAAATATCTAAGATGTACTCCTAGTCTAGCCACAAGATAGTAAAAGTCTGTAGTAGCTGGGATTTAATTTGGACTACAGAAATTAAAACAATGAGCAGTGGAAATTTTAGTGCTGTAACTGTCTCGGGCATGGCAGCAGCTTGCAAAAGTTTTTAGCCCTTTAAAGGGCAATCAAGGCAAAATGGCATCCTTAATGACAGATTCCAGGGAGTGGAGAGGAAAGGATAGGACAGGGGGGATGGCCAAGGGCTCCTCAGACTTCTTTTGAGAAACATTGCCAGACATTTCTGGGGGAAGAAACAGGGGTAATAGGCTTTTCCAAGCTGCTCCTCATAAGACCAAGGGTATCTCTAAATGCTGGGTCAGCTACAGCATATGTGAAGTGGAAGGCCTCATTATCCCTGGCCATCATAAAGGCCATGACATCAAGATCTAACAAATCCTCAAAGGACCCCAAAGGTAAGGAAGAACCAGAGCACCCATTTTTTGGGGACACAGTCTTGCATAAAGGCAAGTACATAACACATTAGTATAAAACAGCAGAGAAATAGGCAATGACAAATCTCTCCTGATCATACTGTTACTATAAGTATTGGAACAGGCTTGCTCAAGGGCTAGCATGGGCATTTGGTTGAACTTTTTGTCTCCTGTATCTGCATTCAAAGTTCCTAGAAGACATTGAACAACTGTTTCATGTGCAGGCTATGAGATGGAAGCCTCTTGCAGGACAGCCAAGAATATTTCCTTATCAATTTCCTGCTGGTCTATGGAGGTCTTATGGCCATAACCAGGAGGAGAACTACTGGCCCCAAAACCCCTCTGTGATGAATAACTCAAGGGACCATTTTTTTGAATCAGATTGTTCAATCATGGTATCACGCTAATCATTACAAAATAGACTGATAGAAGAACTTCCAAGTGGGAGCTGAGGGTGTACCTCCCCCCAACCTGAGGTCTTTGACAATGGAGGTAAAAGATCAATCTTTTGCTAAAAGCGTTAATTTGGCTGATGGGCAGTGAACATATGTGGAGGAGATGCAAGTCTGGTCTTAGCCTACTAGTACTTGCTCTTGTAGTGGTGCTTTGACATATGTCAAGGTCTGTGAAAGGAAATCTTTCCACTAGTCTTCACAGAAACAGCTTCTGACTGCAGCAATCTTCGTGAAATGGGACAGCAATTTTTCCTCCCTTTGGTAATATGTTGCAGGGCTGAATATCTGGCATTTGGAACAGTTATTAAAATTCCCCTACACATTGTAATTCATTTTGCTAAACGGTAGTATCTAATACAATGGCCACAACAATGTAACAAATCCTATAGTGATGCTCCAATGTGACATACAGTGACCTTAACAAAAGCAACACTTTATGTAATGCTAAGTCAGCTTAAAAAGAATGAAGAAATAACTCTGCAGGACCATAACTGTGTAGCAGGGAGGCAGACAAGTGTACTATTCTTCCAGATGTTCTGCAACAACATTTTTATGATTTATATTCCATAAATATTACTAAAACTTAAGTTATTTTACATAACGTTGAAATTATTTTTTCAGTTCATTCTGTTTTACATAGTTTCTCACAGTACTGCACTGTACTGAGGTATTCATTTTGTACATAAAATTGCAGCAAGTTGAATATTTTTGTTGATGCTATGCCACACATTTGTAAATAAATTATATTAGTTTAGTACATGGTCAAAAGAGTGTGAACAAACCACTTTACAAAACTGCATGAAGAACAAGGCAAGCCGCTGTTGAATAAATGCAATGTTAATCGAAACTCTCATTGACCATTTAGCTGCTATTGCTGTGCCTTCTCTCTTGCTCACCACATTTCAAGTTTCAGGTAAGCCTGGGTTTCTGTTTGAGTGCATATGCACAACTGCATGTACAAGGGGGAAATATAAGGAATATGCACATTATAAAACAGCGTTCCAATTACTAGTATTAGTTTCAAACTATACCAGTCTAAGAAAGCAAGCAAGATGCTTGCTGCTATGTTTCAGCAGGAGTAGAAATAGGAAGAAAGAAGCAGTTTAGAGTGCATGAATGTCTGTGGATATGTACAGTCTATGTAGACACGACTATAGGCTAAACAGAGAAAAAGGAGAGAGAAATGAAAGCACAGCCACATCAAATGCTGCTTCCTTCTGTTTGCAATAATACACAACCTTGTAAAAATGTTACTCTTACAAAGAGTCCTTGTACTATACAGAAAAGATCTATCAGGTACTTACTCTATTGTCGAATAAGATATTAAAGCAGAGGATGGACAAGAGAAAGTATAACACACTTTCATGTAAAACAGAAAATGCATTTAAGTAAAATAACAAAAGTAACAGGACTGTCACATAGGTGAAGGTGAGAATCACCTGCATAGTCATAGCTCATAAATGGGCCCATATGAATGAAAGGTGCGCAGCGACAATACCATGGTTATGCACAGCTCAGAAATAGTAACTGCTAATTATAATAAAACTTCCAAGGGGATAGTAGAAAAGGTTCATATAACACGTCATTAAGAAGATTGTGCTTGTCTTCTAACAATCACACTGACACGCCATATAGTACTGCTTGCCTTAATTTAAGCAATAGATGCCATCTGTTTCAAGGAGGACTTGGAGACATCAGTGTGCATTGTCGACATGGCTATAGTTTCATAATCCTCTTCTCTGGAGCTACATTTGCAAAACCAGAACAGAACTTGCAAATCTCTCTGGAAGTTCTTGTTGAGAAATCCATAGAATATTGGGTTTACGCAGGTGGAGATCATTGCCGTTAGGTGACAGATTGAAAAGAGAAGGTTATGATTGCAGCTTTCAATAATTTCATGATTCCAATCAAAAACTGCATTAAAGATGTTAAGAGGCAGCCAGCAGACAGCAAAAGCCACCACAATGGAAATAAACATCATGTTGATCCTTTTTGTTTCACTGGATCTGTATTTATTGTCTCTCATCCTCTCCATAATGTCATTTCTTCTTTTTAAACGCATGTATATCTGAAATAATACATTAAACAGTCATGTCAAAAATGCATTATTGTGAATTCTTGCTAATTAAATCAGTTAAAGAAATTAGAAGATATTTTTGTGATTTCATGACATTTTTCTTTTGGTGTACCAATTTATTCTTAATCCTATTTAAGAATCTATATTTCCGTCTTTAAATTCTTACTTATTTAAAACAGTGAGATGGAAAAACAGATAATATGATAGAGTACATAATGCTCATGGTATTTCAAACTGTAGCCTTAAAATGACATTGTGAGGAGTACATTTTTATCAGTCTGTTGCATAATGCTCAGATGTCTGAATAATGAGCATTTTACAGTGACACCCTGAAAAATGTATGATGCAGAGATGAATACAGATGGGGAAAATATTTCAAAAAGTGGACAATATTAAAAATGAAATACATAGTTTAGAAACTGTACAAAGGTGATACTTACTTTTAAATAGCAAATAAATATAAAGAAGAGAGGTCCAAAGTACTGCATCACCATCAGACAAGTTGTGTACGTGAGCCTAAATGTCTCTGATGGAAACTTGTCCATACATGCATATTTTCCTTCATATGTCTCAATTGTGTCTGCTCCATTTCTAAAGGGCTCATCTGTCAAAACCATGAAGATCATGAACGGCAGGGAAATCAAAAGTGCCAGTATCCATATGGCTGCAATACCTATGTAAGCATGCCTGTTGTTTGGTCTCCAGCCTCTAGGGTTGACAATTAACTGGTGACGCTCAATTGCTATGAGAACCAAGGATAAGATGGACACTGTGACTGAAATGCACTGCACAAGGGAATTAATTTTGCACATGGCCATACCAAATATCCAGTGGTCCATGAAAGTGTAGACAAGAGTGAAGGGCAAACACATAATTGATATTAGGAGATCCGAAAAAGACAGATTGGCAATAAGTATGTTTGTCACATTGTGCATCTCCTTTTGCTTCAAGATGATGATAATGAGAGCTAGGTTTCCAGCACCACCCAGAATAATGACTGCACTATACGCTAGTGCCAAGGTAAACACTATGGCCAAAGATGCAAAACAGTCACCCTCATAGACTTTTAAACTTTCATTCTTCTCTGAGTAGTTCACATGAATGGAATTGTTTCCAGCCAAAAGGAAAACTGTCAGATCCATGTCATACTATGTTTGTCTGAAGATGTGACCATCACAATCCACTAATGTGGTTTACAGAACACTGACACGACTTTGGACATGATCTTTTCTCCAGCAGCTATTGTTTTTTCATTTGCTGGTACTGTAATTTTCTTAGGTACCTCAAGAACCTGGAAAAAGCAAATCAGAGAAGTTTGTTTTAATATATGGGACCTGATTACAGTGTGTGACAGCAATCCCTTTGTGATACCTAAGAAACACTGCAACAAAATGAACAATGCTGATAGTCTATTATCTTAAAACAAGTAAAGGATTTATTGCAGAGAAATTACTACAGGTGCCAAGAAAATATTTATGTAAAATAAACAGGAACAGCTAGAGAAACTTCCATATGGCCCATTTATGTTAGACAAACAAAAGTCATATATCCTTACCTAGCCTTCTCCCACATACGTTGTCTGTCTTATAGCTGAGTTACTAGACATAAGAAATTTGAAACTATGTCTAAACTAGTTAAACATCATTTCAAGTTTTAATACAGAGTCTATATAGTTCTTAAAGTCAAAAGTCTGAAAAAAATATTCATATTTTACCATAGTGACAAATTACTTCCAAAGTATTTCAGTTCCATTAAATCACACTAAAAGCAGAATCTGTGGAGTATATATGAGTGGAATAACACAGTTTATACTATGTATCCATAGTACTATAAATGAGAAAGCTATACGTTTTTTTCAGACACAGTGTGAGGCAGTGCACTCGAATAACTAGAAAATCTGCAGTTCTACACATTTGAGTCACTGTAAGCTTCTGTGTAACAGTTTTGAGCTCAAATTATTGTATTTTTGAGTATGAGTAAGAAATTAAGCTGTAAACTGAGAACACCCTGTGACATAATCAGATTTCATCCTATTTCCCCTGTTCATATTGTTTCATTGAGTTGGCTTTGACTTTGTGAGGCACAAACTCAAAATGCCTGAAGCACCTAACTACAGTTTTAATACTGAAAACTGCAGTGACTAACCTGACATATAATCAAAGATTAAAAATTACACCCTTACTTCTGCCAGCATAGCAGTGTGCACTTTTGCATATAATGTCTATAGTGATAAAACAGGATAATTATTCCTGAAATGCGTATGAACTATTTAAAGAATTTGTAGCTTGCATGTAGTAGGATAAAATATTATTTGCAAATCTTGTAAAATATATCCCCATATGAAATTCTATAAATCTATAAAGTATGATCAAGTTTAATCTGTAGTTTATGTTCAGGTCACAGTACTATCATTCATACATTTATTAGCTTTATTGGTGTTTGGCTTCCAGTAGCATTTCTTGTTATTCTTCACTGTTTTGTCAAAAGCCATGATCATTTATCTGCCAAAGTGTGTTATGTAAACTGTTATTTTGGCAACATCTGTTCCTGCAATATTCTAGTTTATCATCACTTCCCAAAATAATGGAACTTAATGTATAAACCTCAGTTACAGTCTCAGACGCCTATATCTGCATTAACAATATACTCGAGTATGCTGATGGAATATTAGCTTTGGTATGATGCTTCTGCAAAAGCGTGGGAGCAAAAATGGACAAGAACAAATTTCATTTCTGAGAAATGAATTAGTATCTCATCTGTTTGCAAATGGTTACACACACACACACATACACACACGCGCACACGCATGCATATGTGCATTCATACAAACAAACATAGACAGACACAAACAAAATTACACCAAATATTCACACACAATTGCCACATACACATAGGCAAACATACACATACAGAAAGCAAGTTCCCATACACATGCACACTTGTGTATACGCAACACATGAAAGCTTGCAGGCATCATAAAGGGCACTAAGTAAAACAACAAATATAGGAAACACATACAGGACTCAAAACATTAACTGCCTTCTCCTTTCCATCACACCACCTGAAAACTGGCACATTCAGGCAAAGGCATTTACATAGAACACACAAGTTATGCCATATGTCTGATAATGTTACTCATAAAAATGGTATGCCAACACAGAATGCTATTTTCATGAGCAAGTACCAAAAGGAATTAATACTCTGCTATACCAAGACAGTTGTATGTTGTTATAAACATCTCAGCAATATGTTATCCTGCAGCTTTCTCTGTTTTCATATTAATGCATGTGATACAGTGGTGGAAAAGATGTTCAGATTTTGAGCATGCTTAGTAGTGAGAACATTTCATGCCACCATCCAAAAAACATAACGTTCTTGTATCTGTAATGAGTATTTGTAGTTTTTTGTAAGGCCCAATAAGCAGTATTGGGCAATTCTGTTGGCAGTTATAGAGGGACAGCATTGGAAAATAAAGCATTTCTTTCACCAATCATTGCACTGCATTCCTTTGATGACAGAAGGAAATATTAAGCCAATGCAGTCTGCCTTTTCAAGTGTCTTGAAATTCTACCTCTGCCTCCAGCCCTATTTTCCACTTCACCTTTTCTACCTGTTACATTCTCTCTTGAATGCCTTTGGGAATTCTTTCTCTATCGACCATAAGAGTAATTCATTCCACTGATCCATCACACTCTCTGTGAAGAAAATACGTCTGGAACTCCAGTAAGTCAGACGTTACAATCTGCTACTAGCACTTCCTGCTTTTCCTGCTGTCCTTTCTATTAGTAATGATCCCTTCACATCTCTGTCAAGATTTTATGCAACAATACATACTCCACTCTGTCTCTTCTTGTCTAATATCAGAAGAGTGCTATTTCCTGTAGTCTTTGGTCACATTTTTCCTCTCAATTGAATAGCTATTTCTAATCGCTTTTCCTTCCTTTCAACAGCCTGATATCTTTTTCCTTATACCTCCTCTACTACTGCACATAGTACTCAAGGTGTGGTTTGAACAAAGTCCCCACACAGTAAAAGCAGTACCTCTTTGCTCTTGGAATTAATCCCCTTGCAGAAACACCCTAGCATTTCTGTTTGTTGCTGTCACTGCCATCTCATTCTACCACCAGTGATCAAGTCCAGATGTGATCAACATCCCCCAAGGCTTTTCCTTCTCTGCTGCTATAAGTTTTAACCCACAAAATTGACACTTCATCCCCAGGATTGCCACCCTTTTGCCCTCTTGTTCAGCCTTCCCAAATCCTTCTCCTCCCTCTGTCCTACACTGCTGCACCAACATTTTTGTCATCAGCATTGAGGATAATCCTGTTCTATAGTCCTTCAAATATGTCTGAGATGAATGCTGGTCAAGTTTCAATTACTGTAGATATGGGCGGACTGAAAGGAAAGTTCTCAGTCCGAGGTCGATGAAATTCTGGAAAGTCAATGATTATAATTAGTTTCTGTAGCTGTGCAATATGGAGTGTACCTCGGTGTAGCAGGTGTCAACAAAATCCACAGCATTCACTTTTCATACAACATGCTTTACCTTACCCATAAGCACAGGAGTTAAAAATCTCACCCATTTCCTCCAGTCAATTTTGCGATTATCCAAGGCAGAAATGCACATTTACAGTATACCCTTATGACCAATGGTCCTTTATACATTAATGGGTATCAGTGGTGGGAGTCAAATAGCTCCCTATTAAAATGCTAGCATTCAAAATGCTGAGTCTAAACAAGCCAAAAAAAGAAAAGGCCAAAAAATCCAGGAAAAGATCACTCTTCTTCTTTATCCATCTTTTTGTGCAAGGAGACAAGCCCTCCTGTACCCCCAATGTAGATAGCAAGTCTCCCCAAACTTATATATACCAAGTCCGAGATATCATATCTTGGTAAAAAGGGGATACTACAAAAAATGGGCATCTTGGACTCGGTATGTGTAAATCTGTTCTTACAGCCATGCAGTCCATGTGTTTTGGGACTCGCTCTAGTGGGTCCCGATATTTCAAATGGTTACCGAGTCAGACACTATACTGTTGGCCTCATAATGGCAGCAGTGTGGGAATTAAAGCCTATAGCTACTGTGCATCACATAATTGGGAACAGCAGTAGCTAGATCTTGTAAGATGGACTTATGGACTGTAAAACAGTTTTTATCTCAAACAACTGAGCATACCCTCGTAACCACAAGGAAAGACTAAAGTAGTATATTTTTCAAAGCAGTTATGTCTAGTCAAAGTAGTTGGGAAAAAGGCAAAGGTGAGTTGTGGTGAATGTAAAAAATGTCAAGATCACAGCTAAAGAGTATACAAATCAAGAAACTTTCCTATGCCAGTATGGTCTAGGAGTACATGATAACCATACCTCTCAATCTTTTAGAGCAAGAAATCTGGACAAAGCCATAAATAAAAGTGGGACAAAGGCCCAGAAATAGGGACACTTTTTAAATACTGCTCTTACAAACTTAGAAAGTTGATAGAATAACATGTTTTGCATTAGCATGAATTTTCTGAAGAATATGAAGTCTGAAACTCAAATGTCTGTCATTATTTTCAAACTTCAATCTTTAATGATTTACCACTAATTAGCCAGAAAAACACAATTTTATGAAAAACAGACCAAACATATGAGGCCAAAATCCGGGCATTCTGCGAAAATCTATACAGTTGAGAGGTATGAATAACATCCTGGTGTGCAGCTAAAACACAGTCCACTGAAACTGAAGACATCCAGACAGAAGCTCTATGTGCAGACAGTGCAGTGAAACAATTCAATCCATCCACATATCCCCTTAAAATACAAGGTAATCTGAGAAGACTAGAGTTAGAGCTAGAGGTAAAATATCTTAAAGAAGCTGAGAGTGTGAAGCAGTTTTAGGTGCAAAAATAGTGAAAAAAAAGCTCATGAAAAGGGAAAAGGCACCTGGAAAGAGACAAGCAGCATGCAGCTTAAGAAGGAGATGCTGGAACTTTATTACAGGCAAAAGTCTTCAGGGCAAACCCTAGACACCAGGGGCAGTACCAAAGTGTCTCCTGAACATAAAGGGGGAAATGACTTTGATAGCTTTTATTTAGACATGTGTAAGGATGTGTAATCAACATGAAAATGACTGCAGGAAATTGGTGAGACGTTGAACTCCAGTGCTCATAGATAAGCAAAGCATGCTGTATAAAAATGAATGCTGTGGATTGTGCTGACCATTTGAAGATGAAAAATGCCTTGTTCAGTTGTTTTAAATCGACTCCAGAAGCTTACAGAAAACATTTAAACCACACAATAGAAAGGCACATGACAGAGTTGGTGATTACATTTAAGAAATTAGCACTTACTTGTATAGGTGTGTAAGTGGATGCTAAGTCACTACATTTAAAAAGTTAGGAGACTTTGTGAGAGATTAGGCATTCCATACTTAGCCTGATGAAATGAGGATCCGTTGATCAGGTTAGGAGCGTAACACCGCTAATGCTGATAAATTTGGAAGAAAGGGTGACCTCTGTCTAGGTGGTAGGATATAACTGCAGAAGAAGGGCATCTCCAATGGTAGAGGAAAACACTGGTTCACATACGTGATACAGTCTTAGAGCGAAAAGTTTCTAGTGTAACCAGATGAGGCATATATGGCCCAAATATCCAAAGCAACAAGACTTGAAATAAAAAAGGCACTGGGGAGGGAGGGGTCTAATAAAATGGCAACACAATATTGTACGATGTCTTGAAACTGCAAATGTTTCAGATTATCACAATGGCATGCATCCTATACTAGTAGATGGTTCAGAAATCACCGCTAAGGGATACTGGATCGGATATAATGGTTGTTTAGCCTGCAATTGTTGGAAAGAAACACTACCTGCCTGGGCAGTCCACTCCAGATAAGCTATGGGCTTGGGACACCTTTACAAATCATATTGACCAGGATACTTCCGGGATGGGAAGAGGTGAAAGGACATAACATCAGATGTCAATATTTGATGATATCCTAACAGATGTTCTGGTAGGTAATGAGCGTGATAACAAATGTGTATATATGGTTACATATAGTCAAGAATGTAGGATATCACATAGATGAGGTAGCAGGAATAATTCCCAACCAGTGTCCACACCTTTAGTAAAAGCTGGTAAATTGTACACTTAAGAGAAAGAGATAGGATATAGTGTAAAATGTGAACCAGATTCATGGCTATCAGAAGGTACTGATCTTTACTTCAGGGGAAGAAATAGTTGACAGGAGTAAAGTGAAACTGGGGAGGACTACACAGCATGATGGCAGGCATACCTGTTAAGTTTACAAAACTTGAGGAAGACATCCAATTACGCTCCTAATACTCAGGAATACAGTGAGTCTGTATGTTAGAAAAGGTGCTATTAGACAGAAAGTGGACACCAAAAGATGAGTTAGAGGGAGAAGTGATACAACAATTAACATTATAAGGGAACATCAAGTAATTTAAGCCATAGCCAAAAATATTCTGCTTTCAGGAGATAAGTATAAGTTGTTCAAAAAAGATATATGCAATACTTCTAGCCAGGTATCACAAATTATGTAAATTGGTATTACAGAGGCTGTCAGCAGTATAAATGGCTGTTATAACAGAAAATAAAGCCCAGGAGTATCCAACTGGTAGAATACCATATAGCTACAGGGACCGGACAAACCATTAGCAGGAAAAAGTCATCTATGAAGGCAAGGAGATGCAAAGTAAAAATGGTAAAGATGCTCTACCAGAAGCCCAAGGGTGTTTCAAAAACAAGTGTGAGCACAACATGAGATTTGCGTCTAATATCACAATTCTTTTCTTGTGGTTTTCTCAACAAAATTTGCCTGAGCCTTGAAAGAAGGAGATATGCAAGAACTATAATAAAATGAGAAATTGTCACTGTTATTTCAAAGAAAATACATTAGAAGTTACGCTAAAGCTGATATGAATGAAGATTAAAGTACCAAAGAAGTTGTGTAGTAATATACTTTATTTTACAAAGTATACAATGTAAAAGCAAACGTGTATAATTGTATATGACTGCATTTACCATTGCAAAAATGTATGTCTTGTTAGGCATGGAACTAAGCCTTTCTTTTTTGATTGTACTATTGCAGAATCTTTTGTTTGAAGATTTTCACTAGGTCACATAATAATGAGTCTCACTATCCCCAGTAGTATGTAATCATGGAAACAACAATGGGATCTTCTAAAATACAAAAGCCACAGGAATGCTTTAATGGGAACTTATAGAGGAACTGGCTACGTAAGTTAGTGTTTTGCTTGTTAGATTATAACCTTGGAGCAAAGTTTAAGCTACACCTCCTGCAAAGACTGAAATTGTATTCTGACTTTAAAGCAAGAAACACAGGAGATAGCATATCTTTAGCCATCAGCATAAAGCTTCTAGATAAGTTAACAGACCATTATTATCAGACCATCATCTGTTTACTGAATGTTTTATTTTCAATTTCTTGTGCAGGGAATTCTACTGTTGGCATATTTATTTGGAAAATAAATGTTATAATTTACTTATTTCAAATAATTACCTTTATTATTCAGCTCTGAATGCTTGTGGCTGATGTTCTATTTATTAGGCTAAGGTTTTATGGGTTTTCCCTATGTACTAAACTGCCTTTGGAATGCTAACTTCTCATAGCTACCTGCTACCATTTGAATATCTAAAGGCTGGCTCATCTTAGAGGTACACAGTCCTTGTATTGGTAGTTTTGACTAAATGTTCATTAAGGTGTGGTAGGTGCTGGCTATTACGAGGTGGAAGTAGATTTTGTATACTGAGAGTTGAGTGGTGACAGTTAACGATCACATGCAAAGAAAACTCACCTTTACTTGACATTATAACATTTGGCTCATATTCACTAGCTTGATTACCACCTGCCTACTCTTGCATTTGTAGCTGTTTATTCTGTATAGTACTTATGTTTGTAATGTCTGCAAAAACAGGTCTTTCTGATCATTCATGCTGCTAAATTCGCATCATCAGCTGTTTGCATTGATGGTGCCTGCTTGTTGCTATAGTTTCAGAAGCAGTGGTGCTTTATATATGTGCATGGTGCTCCTCTGACTGTTCAGCATCAGCACTATAATAATGCAAAAAAAGCAAAAACAAAAAAAATGTTATTGTCTTAAAGTTGCTTTAGGAGAAATAAGGCACTGGATCCAGTTATCAGAATACTAAGGAAGTTTTTTTAATTATTTAACCTGTTGTTACATAAACATTTTTGGTGAATTTGAAAATTATTTAAAAAGTGTTTCTGATTTTAGATATTTGTTATCACCCCCCACCCCCAGTTTTTGTCCATCATTCATGCAGAGAGCTTGAATGCTATGTACACAACCCAACAGATGCTTGCACTACTTTCAGGTCCTACACTGCTTTGTCATTTAAGTTTTAAGCTAGAGAAAAAAAGCTGCCATTCAAAAACTGCTGTGGTAAATAAATGAAGGGATCTCAAAATAAGAAAATCAGAACAACTCAGTGAGGCACACAAAACACAGTTTTTGTAAAAAAAATAAATAAATGAATAAATAACCATCATTATAGCAATAACCCACGCCTGGGTGTGGGTAATGCTGGATTTACCCACGGTTGGCATGGTTTGGTCCCGAGGGCGAAGCCCGAGGGACCAAACAAAGACAACCGTGGGTAAATCCAGCATTACCCACACCCAGAAGTGGGTTATTGCTATTATACAATGACATTATTTAAGAAAAGAAATAATCACTTTTCTTAAATAATGGCATTATCCTCTTTGCTGCCCTTCCGCAGCTGTCTGGTGTTCCGCGGCAGTTCTGATGTACTGCGCATGCCTACGCAGTACATCAGAGCTGTGGGCAAAAGCAACGGAGAACGCAAGATCTCCATTGCTTTTTACTGTCTCGCTATGTTAAATGGGTTTAACATAGCGAGACAGCTTTAAAATAAGCAACGGAGATCTCCGTTGCTTATTTTAAAGCTGTCTCGCTATGTTAAACTCATTTAACATAGCGAGACAGGTTAAAGCAACGGAGATCGCAAGATCTCCGTTGCTTTACACTGTGTCGCTATGTTAAAGGAGTTTAACATAGCGAGACAGCTTTAAAAAAAGCAACGGAGATCTGCGTTGCTTTTTTTAAACCTGTGTCGCTATGTTAAACTCTTTTAACATAGCGAGACAGTGTTTTATACTAACGGAAAAAGTCCGGGCGACCGGACCTTTTTCCGTTAGTATATTGAGGGATTTACAACAGGCACGCTGGTTGGGCTGGCCAATCAGCGTGCACGTTTTAGAGGAGGCATTGTATAATATCAATGTTTCCCTTCCTTTGTACAAAATCAATGTTCTGAACCTGACATGATGTCATCACACCAAAAAACATCTGCCACTCCCTTCACATGCATAAGCAGGGGTTAAACATATTATTTATATGAAGGACAGCTTTTACTTTATTTTTTAATGAATAAGGCATCTGATTATTGCAACACTGTAAAATGTAAGCAGAAAGTAATACATATATGGAAATGAGAATTCTGTCTTATACCTTCAGCAGTGGCAGTGTGCATAATTTTAAACCCACAGTGCTGGACCCACTGCTCACAAATGTTAATAGTCACAGTGCAGTAGTTATTGCCTATAGCTCCTGTCTGTCACAAAAAACTATGCAGTATTATAGAAATTCTATCTGATCTACTGGGTCTTGGATTAACTACTACATGCTTGAATTATTGACAAAAAGTTAGTTAATAATTCTTCTCTGGAGATAAATTTACTTATTCAAGGGATGTTAAGTTTGCTCCAACAGACTGTAAGAATTTTTTTTCTTTTTATGATATGGTTCAAACTGTTAATGATTAAAGAGTCAACAGACATTCTAAAATGAAAAGAGGCAATCATGCAATACCTTACAGCAAAAGGTATACTTCCCAGCTAACCCCCCCCCCCCCAAAAAAAAAAAATAACAAGATGTAGAACATTTTCAGTATACTGGTCTAATTAACAATGCTTCAAAGAAAATATAGCAAAGAAGGAAAAATAAAGTCATTCCAAACAATCTTTCTACAGTGAAGGATTTCCCTATGTCTTTTACTACCTACATCCTATGAGAACAAACGTAGAATGCATAATTATGACTCAACTTATTTTGACAGAAATGAGCAATACAGTCTTTACTTAAAACTTTCACAATATCAGGAAACTGGGACTTCACTGTCAACCTCTTTTGACTCAAAAGATTTTAAACTGTGGTTATTTGTTCCTGTTAGAGATACAGTTAATAGGCAATTGTTGAAAGACTGAAATCAGAACTTGTTAAAATTGCCTCCCATTGCTTCAAGGCAGCCTGACATACCAAGCTCATAAAACAATGGGCGTAAAATGAATAACAATTGGACAATTTTGCACTGGACATGGTATCCTCAGCCTAAGGACAGTATACAGCTTTATACTGGACAGCAGCATACCATTAATGGATTTGGGCAGTTTGGAAAATAATTTTGTAACTGTTACAATAAGTGTCTTGGAGGTGTACAGGTGTTATGGGACACACAATATCTTCAAAACGAGTCCCATGGAGCACATCTCAAGATCAGCTTTTTTTCCTGAGGCATTATTTACAGCAGGGGGCAAAAGTTTGTTTTGATGGACTAGTTTAACCTTTTCATACTGAAGCTCCAAACTAAACAACCACCTTCTCATGTTTGGCATAAATAATGGAATTTTGTTCAGCAGATCTATTTTTAATCATTGTACCACCTGAATAGTTTTATGCAAGTTCTGCATGGCCAAGGTTAAAGAATCCAGTTTTTCAACAATGGCTAGTGCCCAGGCTTGAGTATCCACCTGGGATGTATCAAGTACATTCCACAACTTCAAATCATTTATTTCTGGAATGGTGATATAATTAAACAGCCCACCCTTATTATGATCTAACTACCACATTATTACATTTTCAGTGCTATCAGAAGTAAAACTAGCATTACACATCAACAACTACACAACATGTGTGTGCTGTCTAGTATGCTAGAAAGCATTTCCTTAGGAAAAAAAATGAAATTACCACCAGCTTTCCTTGCTTTTGTCAATTTTGTAACTCATTTGGAAGATTAACCTGAATATAAGGTGTCTCTGCTATCCTCTGCAGCTCTGCTCTCTCCTTGCGGATTTGGTGGCAAAGGTACATACACTAGCCTTTAGACTGTAACCTGGAAAATTGTCCCTTAAAATATAATACACCTTTACATCTTTCCCAAACTGATCTTTGTTGTGGCAAATCACAGTTTTTTGTTTTTGATTATGCCATTCAGAGAAGCACTGCCGATGTCAGATTAATTTTAAGTTGCCTGATTACTCATTAATGGAATACAATGACTTAAAGTTGACTATTTTTATGTTTTAAGTTGTGTGAAAAGTTATCATGGAGAATGCCAAGAAATGGACCAAAGCTCTATCCCAAGTGTGCAGATCATCTCTTGCGAGTCCTCCTACTCCCTCTTTGGTATTCCCTTTTCATATCAACTTTCTATTTGGGACCACATTAAAGACCTTGCTGAAGTTCAGGTTGGCTATGTGTCCTGTGTCAAATTCACCCCTAACTCAGTCACAAAACTGGACTAGGTTTGACTGACAACTTCTGAAAACCATAAACCCATGTTGATTGCTCTCATGATTGTTGTCCACTAGAAATGTTACTAGCCTTCTCCTAAGGATTCTCTTTTGACCTATTCTACCACTGTTGTTAAACTAACAAGCCCATAGTTTCCTGGAATTTTCCATCAATACAAGAATACTACAAATGCTTTATTGCAGTTCTCTGACACTTCTGCACTAGCCAGAGGTCTATTAGGGTGTATGTCAACATCTTGGCCACATTTCTGCAGACTGTGGGAGACAGCTAATCTGGGCTATTGTATTTTATGTTCCATAGGGGCAGATGAACCTCCACCTTGTCTGCATTCTGTCAACCTCTGCTTTCCCTATTCAGTGATGGGTCTAGGTTCCCTATCTTGCTTGGACACAGTACGGGCATTGTATACAGATCGTGGGACGTGTTAGATATATGTCAACAAAGAAAAAGCTATACTAATGAAGCAGAACTACACCTAGGTTATCTAGCATCCTCTCAACTTAAAGCTGAAGTCAAAAAGGAAAAAAATATCTTTATGTATAAGTGAAAACGGGCTTGGAATGGGGTCCACAATACGTACATAGTGATTTTGATGCACTAAAATAAATATGAATACAAAACTACAACTGAAAAACAATGACATACTAACAACCATACACAACCAGGTGTTAAGTCCTCCAGAGACCTCAGAGGAAAACCCAGCACTAAGAATAGGCAAAATTATGAACAACTTAGTATTTTATGGTGTGCCATACCACCATCAAGAGAAATAACTTGAACATGAATACTGATCACAACAACACACTCCAAGGTTTGAATACTTTTTTGGGGGTGGGAGGGGTTAAGTGATGTAAATATGATTTTGAGAATGATATGTTAACAAGTCTCAGCTGAATAATTTGAGCATTTGTAGTTTTGAACACTGATATAATTAAAACTGAAAATGATTATTATTTTTTCTGCTGAAATGTATTCACATTCTGACTGTTTAGTGTGGTTTGACATTACTGCACCAGCAAGAGCACTAACAAGTAAAAATAACTGAAGAAACCACAACACAGCAAACCTCTGATCTTCAAGATTTGGAGGACCACACTACTACTCATGATGCAGAGCACATGGGCAAAATGTGGAACATTTGCTAACAACTAGGAAAGAAGCTCACAGCACAGTGTATAATAAAGTTCTTTTTCGATGCCCAGCCATCTCCCTTTGCTTGTCACCATGGTCTTCTTGTACTGTTTTTAAAGTATAAAATGTTATCTAGCAGTTAATGTAAAAAGATCAGGGTAGTGTATTTTACCATACAACCAGAGAGAAGCAACGTAATTTGCAGAAGTCCAGGGCTGCAGATAGACAAACCATACACCCCCCCCCCCAAAAAAAAAGAAAAGAAAACAAGAAAAGCAACTTCGGTCAGCATCAAGCAACACATGCAAGGACAGGCTACCAAGATCACAATCCATAGTACCAACAAGAAAAACAATTAAAGAAATTAAAGCCATTGTCAGCTCTTTGTCTTCAAATGTGGAACACTGCACTACCTCTCATAATGTGGACCAATTGGACAAAAGGTGAAATACTTATTATACCATGATCCCCCCAAAACGTGCACGCTGATTGGCCAGCGTGCCCGTTGTAAATCGAGTTATACTAATGGAAAAAGGTCCGGTCCCCCGGACTTTTTTCCATTAGTATACTCTATATCGCTATGTTAAATGGGTTTAACATAGCGAGACAGCTTTAAAATAAGCAACGGAGATCTCCGTTGCTTATTTTAAAGCTGTCTCGCCATGTTAAACCCATTTAACATAGCGAGACAATGTTAAAAGCACGGAGAAAGCAAGATCTCCGTTGCTTTTAGTCTCGCTATGTTAAATGAGTTTAACATAGCGAGACAGTTTAAAATAAGCAACGGAGATGTCCGTTGCTTATTTTAAACTGTCTCGCTATGTTAAACTCATTTAACATAGCGAGACATAAAAAGCAACGGAGATCTTGCTTTCTCCGTTGCTTTACAACTCTGATGTACCGCGCAGGCGCGCAGTACATCAGAACTGCCGCGATGCCAGGCATCTGCGGAAGGGCAGTAAACAGGCATTATACTATGCCATTATTTAAGAAAAGGAATAGTTTCTTTTCTTAAATAATGTCATATAATAGCAATAACCACTTCTGGTGTGGGTAATGCTAAATTTACCCACGGTTGGCTTTTTGGTCCTCGGCCGCCTCGGGACCAAACCACGCCAACCGTGGGTAAATTTAGCATTACCCACACCCAGGCGTGGGTTATTGCTATAATAACAAGTAAATAAGCTTACAGCATGGTTAAAATATGCAGTTTATATTTATAAAAATGTTGATGCCCAGGCAGTTCTTTTTGCTTGTCAGAACAGCCACTTAGTTGCAATACAACATTTTTCTTTAACTCCTTCAACAGTTATCATATAATGTGTTTTATCAAATATCAATCTCATCAAACATTAGAGACTCAAGAGTAAGAAGCAAGAGTCTAGAGTTCTAGATGGGCAAGCGAAGCAAAAACTGCTCTCTCTCTCTCTCTCACACACACACACACACACACACACACACACACACACACAACTTTTCGCCATGTTCCTTGGATATCATTTCTATTCTCTCCAAACTGACACTACCATATATAGTTCTCTATAATTACTGGCTATTTCTTTCAGTCATACCTCATTGACACAGATTTTGACTTATATTTTAGATTGTTTCTTAGGTTTCTAATAAAATTTGTTACTTGCTAACATATTACTGATGGTATCATTCAAATATTAATGACGGATAATTGAGTTTCAGTCTTCATACCCTCCACAAAACAGATGCTAAAAATGTTGTAACAATATTCAGAAAAAAATGGCAAAAATAAATAAATAAATAACTAAAAAGTAATGGGGAAAGGACATGGTCAACATTTTTTTTTACTCTGAAGAGAAAAGAAATCAGGCTTGATAGCATATTTACATTAAATGATTACAGTTGTTACTTACTGCTTAATTTACTTAAATAAAGTTCCAGTTCAGAGATAAACAGTACACTGGGATGACATTGCTTGTAGTAGTCAGTCTGCTCACCTTTCTGTTTTGTTTATTGGCAGAGAAAGTGCCTGACAGCTTAAGGGCAGCTACGGTGTCTCCATGTCTCAGCTGAAGTGTTACAGCATACACTGGCAAGGTTGTATGGACTGTCTAGCTTGTGCCATGGTACATAACATACAGTTACTACAAAGGTAATCAGCAGGTGGGCAACTAGCTGGAATGGCACAGATGATGGATAACCATGGCACACATTAGGGACTACCTAACTGGCTAATGCGCTATTGATGTTTATGTAGTGGCACAAGTACAGTGTCTGGTGATCTTGCATACCACATGCCTGATTTGGTACCTGACATTCATGCCTGTGTTGTATTCAAAGCAGTATATAATATACAAGCACAGACCACTGCAACTAGGTAGTCTGAAGAATAGTACAAGCTGTGTAGTAAATATACTATGTAACTGTAGATCAGAGACAGCAATCATTTACACAATGACTGAGCACTCACCCAATAAAGTTACAGATCACAGTGTGATGTATATTCTTATGCTGTAAGACATGTTAAGCTGTTACTGTTTTGCAGCTATCAGCAGTCCATTAGAACTCATTTCATCTTAGTTAATGTGTCATACTGGCATGTGTAATTTACATTGCGGAACTGTTTTCACAGCTTCTAGTTAATTACTCAGTCAGCATAAAAAGAAAATCCTCCATCTCACTGAGGTGGAGAAACCTGAGTACAGCTTCCTGTTTGACAGGAGTTACTTAGTATGGGGTGCTGCAATATGTGGGCAAGGCAGGCAATGTCACAGATAACACAATAAGGAGTACTGCCACCAGTGAGGGTTTTACTTATATATATATATATATACACACACACACACACACACACACACACACACACACACACACACACACACACACACACACACACGGGTCTACTTTAGATCAACAAAATTCCACTTACCCGAAACCCATATCACTAAGATGAAAACACCGACAGCACCAACACACCAACCTCCCGAAACACCAACTAACCACAACAGGCAAGTAACCACTCGTCGAGCTGACACAAACATGTAAATGGAAGACAACCAAACCCACCCGTATGGACAAGGACAAGGAGCCAAAAAGAAAATCTTCTGAAGCAGGAAGGGGGATGGAGGACAGGAGGGTTGAGGAAGGACAAAGAGAGACACCACAGATACATCGTTATGATGAGTACATAAATTTTGGTTTTTAGCCTTAGCGAGTGCTGCCAGGACCTGTCTAGCCATCACTGGAAGTGGAAAAACCATATGGTCAACTTCAAGGTTCGAATATCTGGGTGAGTCATCCTTGATAGGTGAGATAGAAGGTCCTCAGAAGGATGTGACATCCAATACCCAGGGAGGATGCACTAGATGAGGCCACAGAAACCACACTTAGCAATGCCAGAATGGGGCAATGAGGATTATATTCTCTGCTGCTGAGATGCTTTCTGAAGAAACCTGGCAATGAGAGGGGTGGGGGAAAGGCTTAAGAGAGACCAGAAGGCCAATCATGAATCACAGAATCTCTTTGTGACTTCCCCTCAGAAGGGATCAGAGTGAAGTACCTACTGCATTTGGAATGGACAGGGGAAGCAAAGAGATCACAGAAAGGTTGGCCCCATTGACAAAATATATTTTCCACCACTAATGGGTTAAAGACCACTTGCGAGGGTGTAAGATGGAACTGCTCAGTTTGTCTGCCAGAACATCAGACTTCTCTGGAATATGAGTTGCCAGCACAAAGTGACCAAAAGAAATCATCCATTACCACACTTTCAGTGCTTCTCAACATAAGGGGTAGGATTGGGCTCCCCATGTTTGTTGGTATACCAGACCACCAACATGTTGTTCATCTGAATGGCAACCATCCCTGGAAGGAGAGCATCTTAAAATGCCTGCAAGTTTACTAGTATTACTCTTATTTCCAGACTGCAGTGGTGGTGCTGTGGTAGCGTTGTCGCCTCACAGCAAGATGTTGTCCCGTTCGATTCTCAGCTAAAGTGTCTTCTGTGTGGACACATGCGTGAATGGGCGCACCTTCGTTGAAGGTTGTACATCAGGGCTGGCAACTCAGTATGTAAAAATCTGCTGCCAATCATTAGCAGACTGGAGTTCCGCTGTGGCGACCCCTAACCGGGAAAAGCTGAAAGATACAACAACTCTCATTTCCAGAACATTGATGTGAAGATTGCCCTCCAACTGAAACCATGTGTCTTGGAACAATGATGTAGCTAGGTATACTCAGTGTCCTCAAATGAGTACTTTTTTTCCTGAACATCTCTTAGAAACTTTACTCAAAAAACATAGAATATTTAGAAATGTGCACATGAATATAGTATACAAATAATGCTTGTGTGAAAGGAATACAGCTCTAAAACCAGATTTTTTATGAGAATAAATAGTAATAGTTGAAAATAATGTGTCACCTTTCTATATGTACTGGGGTAGCATTTTGAGGGCTGCGTACATTTTTAAAATACTACATGGGTGTTGAGGGCAAAAACATTAGGTTTGAGTACAAAATATAAATATCTGGCTACACCCCTGCCTTGGGCCTCCCTAATTGGTAGGTGTCCATAGTCACTGTGACCTTAGGTGCAGGAACGCTAAATGGGCAACCCTAAGAAACTTCTTTTGTGTGAATACAACAAGCTATGTGCTCTCTGCAAATCTTTGAAGTTTGTATTGGTGCAGTCAGGGGGTGCTTTCCTACTGATCACTGCACTGAAACGTCCATTGCAGTACTCTCATGTGAAACCTTAGTAAAGGTACAAGAACCATGGAAGCTGCCATAGATCCGAGAAGCTGTAAGACTAACCTGACTGGAGGGGAAGGAAGAGAGAGAATGTGTAATGCTTGGGTTTGCAAGGTGTTTAACTTTTTCTATGGTAAGCTTGTGATCTGTGCCACCATATCCAGATGAGCACCAATGAACTCCAGGACTTGAATGGTGGAGAGCTCAGACTTGGCATAGTTCATTGTAATGCCCAACTGAAGACAGAGATAGAGAAGTAATCCCTGGCCTGAATCAGCAGAGGCTTGGTGGGAGCAAAGAGGGGCCAGTCATCAAGAGAAGGAAATGCATTGGATCCTAACATTCTCTAGTGAGCTGCAGCCACTGCCATGCACTTGGTGAATACCCTGGGGGCAATGGTGAGACTAAGCAGCAGGGCCCTGAACTAGTAGTGACTGGCTCCAAGCCAGAAGCGTAGGTATCTCCTGGAGTACCTGTTTGTTTTGATGTGACAGTATGCATCTTGGAGATCTATACAGCACATCCAAATGTTCTTGCGCAACAGAGGCAGAATGGACTGAACTGTGACCATCTGGAACTTTGAGTGTTTGACAAATTAATTCAAACTGCTGAGATCCAAAATTGGTCTTAGGTCCCTGTTCCTCTTTGGCACTAAAAAGAAACTTGAGTAAGTTCCGTATCCTTACTGGTCTGGAGGGACAGCTTGGATGTCCTTTTTTCCCCAACAGTTTTTCTATTTCTATGGCTGCTGATTTCCACTAACTGGATGGAATGTCATGAAGCCTTTTGATCTGAGTGGGAGGTTGAAAGTAAAATGGTATGTAAAAATTTCTGGATATTATACTCTGCACTTTTTTTAATTTCTCCAAGTCTTTTGGGTTTCTAATACCATGACGGGAATGGAACACATTCCTGAGTCAAAGTACGATTAAAGTTCATGAAATTAGTATTGTTTCACTCTTTGATGTCAGCCAAAAGTGCTCTTCGCAGCACCCGCAATGTGCCCAGTAATGACTCCTTCTGCAATTTGTATAGTGTTACATGAATCGGTAATATATCCAAATGCGATTGTAAATTCTTTTTTATAAGACCCGTTGCTCCTAATACTATTGGAACTGTCTGGGTATCTTTCTTCTGCATGGCTCTCATTTCTGCCTGCAGATACAGGTATTTTATGACTTCGTGTCTCTCTGTACGCAAGACACTAAGTCATTGGGTGTGGCAATTTCAATGATCAATGCCACTTTTGTCTTCTTTTTTTGGACCACTATATCCAGTTTTCTAGCATTGATCTTTTGAACTGTTGGTATTGGGTGATCCCATGTGATATGAACTTCATCATTTTATATGATTCTTTGTGGCTCATATTTCCAGTGTTTTTCACCCACTTTGATACCATAATATTTGCACAATCTCCAGTGTAACAGTCTCACCACATTATTATGCCTTTCAGTACACAGTTCCTCTGCCATTAGTGCGTCGCAACCATCAACAAGTTGTGTGACTGTTTCTAATTTGGTTTTACAAAACCTACATATGTCTGTTTCTTCCACATGTTAAGTGGACTTTGTAAACCAGTGTGTACATAGCCCACTATCTTGGGCTGACAGTATTAACCTTTCATTTCTTGATATGAATTCACCTTTCCTTAACCATTCCTGCATTTGTTCTTGATCAACATGAGGTTCTTCCAGAAGTTTTCTATACTTGCAACTATATTTATACTTTTTCCACATTTTTTGCCTTTTCATCTGGTCCTTCATCTTATATTCTTTCTTTGTTTTTTTTAGCACATTCAGTTGCTGCCTGGTTTTTATCTACTTCTGGTTTGATTTCCATTCCTGCTTGACATCAATATGCTTCTGCTAAATTAAACAGAGATGTCATCTTAGATTTATTCTCCTCATGTTTCTAAACTTTCACTCCATTTGGATCTTGTGAGGTCAGTAGATATGTGTGGAGTCCCACAATTGCAGATCTATACATGTAATCAATTTCAAGGAGGCCTATCCCGGCTTCGGAATGGGGAATATACAGTCTTGGTATGCACTGATTTTTATAAATCATGTGGTGAGCATGAAGTATCCTTCTTGTTTTAATATCCAATCTATCCAAAATTTTTTGGGGCCAGTCAATCACTCCAAAACTGTAAGTTAGGACAGGAAGAGCAAACTGATTTATTGGCTTGGATCTTGTTCCTAGATGTCAATGCTGTTTTCAGGATTAATTTAAGTCCTCTAAAGTACTCCTTACTGAGCTTTATTCGCATGTGTTCATGTTTTATTGCTGATCCTTCATCAATTCCCAAGTATTTATACACTCCCTCTTGCTCAAGTTCTTTTATATCGCATTTTTGTCCCAAACTGATGTTTTCCCGGTGCTGCAGTTTTCCTTTTTTAAAGGTTGCTTTTACACATTTATCAAGACCAAATGACATTCCAATATCATCTGAAAAAGTCTGACAACCTGCAGCTGTGCTTTCAGTTCCTCATCTGATGAGCTATACAGTTTTAAATCATTGACAAAGAGAAGATAAGTTATTAGACTTTGTTGTTTTCTAGGAGACAAACTGTAGTCATGGCCTAAACTAAGTAAACAGCTTAATGGATTAATGGCAAGGCAGAATAGAAATGGTGACAAAGAGTCCCCCTGGAATATCCCCCATTTGAATTTTTATCCCTGGGATAATAATCTGTCCTTTATCATGGCTTAATTGCAAAGTGGTCTGCCATTGTTTCATGGTTACTGTAATGTAGTCAATCAGTGTAGGGTATATCTTATACATTTTTAAGCACTCTTTTATCCATGAATGTGGGATACTATCAAATGCTTTTTTGTAGTCAATCCATGCCATACTTAGATTCTTCCCCTTCTTACAGTTCTCCACTATAACTTTGTTTAACAACAAATGATCCTTTGTTCCACAACTTTCTTTTATTGCCCTTTTGTTCTACTTTCATAATTCAGTTTTCTTCTCAATGACTATAAACTCTGTCGGCGTCAATTCTCGTGTATAGTTTATACATCGCTGGAAGACAAGTTATTGGTCTATAATTTTTAGGGTAGCTTCCAGGTTCACTCTTAAGTAAGAGCATTGTTTTTCCTGTTGATAACCAGTGCGGTGTGTGTTCGGGGTGCGCATATAAATAGTTCTTACTCATGGCTAAATCCTCATGCAAAGAAGTTAATACTTTAAGCCAAAAGTTGGGTACTGCATCTGGGCCTGGGGTTTTCCAGTTAGAGACTTTTCTCAACTTTGTTTCAGTCTCTCTGTCTGTTATTTCAGCCCATTTCATATCCTGTACCTTTAAACTTCTTATTCTTTCTTTTACTTCTTCTGTCCATTTAGCATCTTTGTTATGTTCCACAGGATCTTCACAGATACTTCTCCAAAATGTATCTACTTCCTCTTTTTTTTTGGCGGTCTTTCAGTTCCTTTTACCTTATTTCCCAATTCTCTATAAAACCTTTTTGGGTCATCAATAAATTGCTTATTTTGTGCTTTTCCCTTATATTTATCTTCGTATCTTCTAAGTCTTTCCGCCTGTTTTGAAATTTTTAGTTTGTTATCTTTAATAGTGCATAATAGATCCTGGTCTGTTCTAATACTGTGCATTGCTTTTATCACATCTATCTTGCTTAGTATTTTTTTTTTTATCTATTCTCTCTTCTATAATCTTCTAACAATGACACTTCTTGTCTTAGCTGCTTTATAGTTTTCTCTATTCGATATTTCCATGTTGGTATTCGCTTTTGCCCCCACTTTTCCCTCGCTGCCCTGTGCTCCTGTGGTAGAACTTTATCCGTTATTAATTTAGTAGCAAAGCAATATATTCTGTTTACTTCTGTTATAGTGCATAGATTCATAGATTAGTACTAGGCTAACTGTCCTTGGCGCCATTTTAAGCCTAGCCAATTACCCTATGTGAGAATCAAACCCTGCACCTTGTGTTTCTAAGGTAAGCACCTTAACCATTACACTAACCTTCCACCCCTTTGGGTGGGATCTCTATGGACAGTCCTAATTACTGTGTTCATTTGTTTTATCAAGCTTCTGACTTTTGGGGTTTTATTAACCTTCTGCAGTCTATTTCTCTCAGTGATCTTGATATATCTGTCTTTGTCTATTAAATCAAGCAACTCTTCTCTTAACTCATTTTCTTCCATACTGAGGCCACATCCCTTGTTTTCTGTTTCCTGCAGGCATTCTGTAGAATGTTCTACAGCATCTTCCTATGGCACATTCTCTTCAATTTCATCCTGTGTCACCTGTTGTTCTATCATATGGTAACTCACTGGCCTATCACTCCTCAACATTGACTGCATCAGGGTTTCCACAGTTTCCTGTTCATTTCCTTGCTGTCTACCTTCAAATGAACGTTTATACTGATTTTCTATAGAAGGTTCCAAAATATCTTGATATGGCACCTGATCAATTGCTTCCTGTCCCACTGGTTTACCCTTAATTTGGATATCCATTGCTCAATCCTGTTGTGGGGCTTTCTGTATTTGATTTACTACAGTGAATCCTTCTCTTTGCAGCTGTTCCATAACCTCAATTTCTATTTCTTTGACTTCTCCATTACTCATCTCTTTCTACTTTTCCTCTTAGTCGTATTTTTTGTATTGTAAAGTTTTCCATATCCAGATTCCTTTGCCTATATTTTTCTTCAAATATCTTTGGTGCTGCTGTTTTTGTATTCGTTAGTTTTGCTTTCTCCTTTGCATAAATATTGCACCATATTAAATCTCTTTTCCTTTCCCCTGTCCATATTTCTTCTTCACATGTCTCCTGATCTTCTTGCTTTTCCTCATTCTGGGGACTCACTCCATCATGCTGTGAAGTAACCTGTTTTAGACCTTCTACATTAAATCATTCACCTCGCAGGCACTCCATAACTTCAACTTCTGTTTCTTTAACTTATGCTTTACTAATCATCTTTTCTACATTACATTGTTGTGCTATTAACATTTTTATTGTGAAATTTTCCATATCTGGATGCCTTTGCTTGTATTTCTCTTTGAATATCTTTGAGACTGCCTTCTCTACATTAGTTAACTTGGCTTTCTTCTTTGCATAAATATTGCACCATATCAAATCTCTCTTTCTTTCCCATGTCTATATTTCTTTTTTATATTTTTCAAATATCTCTAAGTTTTGTTGTTTATATTTTCTCACTTCCTCAGATGCTTCTTTTTCCAAATAGATCAAAATTTGGATGTTTGGAGATGGCTGCCTAGGCTTCTGGGTGCAGATAAGTGCCCCCCCCCCCCGACTGTCTCCAGAGTGCAATAGTCTGGCAACCTTTTTAGGAATGCTGAAAGGGCAACTCAGAGAAAGGACCCCCTGAAGCCCTGATGTTGCAGGCCCCCTCTGCCAGGAGGGAGACATCTGCCATTACAGTCTCCCCTATGCCATGGGGGTTGAGGATCTGTCTCTGTGGAAACCTACATAATGTTATAATTACTCCAACCCAACATAACCACGAGACCACTATGATCCAGCCACAAAAACCTCCTACAAGTCACAAGAGCCATTAACTCTGCTGGAGAAGCATTATTCACCTGCACTATAGACAAACTCTGGAACTCCCTCCCATCCTCAATTGCCTCTGTAACTTCACTTGCACCCACTTCAAATCCTTACTAAAATCACACTTAAAAACTTGCCAGATAT
>NC_056729.1:405625528-405714043 GCF_019279795.1 Protopterus annectens | reverse complement strand
ATCTGGTACATTTCTTTCTATCCTTCCCCATGATGTCACCTACCTCTTACTCTGTTCCTCCCCTTCTCTAACTCTTACACTACTCAGAAAGTGCTCATTACTTATGTGGCAGTGTGATTCAGTATTGTAACCCTCATTTACATAGGATTGCCTAGTAATGCTTAGTTACATATCTTACACGGAGCTTCCACCCCTTGACAACCACTAAACGGAGGCCATATTGTTTTTGCTCTGCAAGTCCCTCCATTGACATTTCATGTAATATATAAATCCCACAATTGTGGGCTTATAAGCCGGTTTTCAGTTTTAGGTAGCGCACCCGTTTGCTTGTGTGCTTACAGTTAAACACATAAATCCCGTGAAAAAAAAAAAGTTATATAACTTTTTTGCAACACTTTCATGCCAATGGCCACATATTTGGCCATTGGCATGCTTAATGTAACAAATGCACCCTTTATTTGGAGCTGACATAGCTCCGTTTTTAATTTTGCAGAAATGTACTCAGTTGTCAGCTGAGTACATTTCTGCAGCTAACACATCCGTTACACGGACTGGTTTGGGCTTCGTGGATCGCTCACATACCTCATTTGCATATCTTGGAGCTGCAAATGAGGTATTGAGCATTTCCACGCCCACTCCGTGTAAGAGACGTGTTAGCTGTCTCTTACACGGAGATTTGGGCTGTTGCTGAATCAGGAGGCTTACACGGAGGCTTACACTACTCTTAAACTCCGTGTAAGCCTTCCTGAATCTGGCCCATAGTTTTTTTTGTGTGTATGTGTATATATCACTACCTGTTGTTTGTGTATATATATCTATCTATATATATCCGTAGTATATCCCTGTGTGTGTATATATATATATATATATATATATATATATATATATATATATATATATATATATATATATATATAAATATATATATATGGTTCCACTTCATATCATCGAATTCTCATTTCATTGAATTGCAAACCATCGAGACCAAATAATTGAAACCCATTTCATCGAAAACTCATTTCATCGAATCTCAAATCATTGAAAACTATGAAGCAACTACAAATAACATTCCACAATGTTTTTACTACTCCGCCCCCCACACCCCCCGTAATTAAATATACCAACTCCAAGGTCGCATTACAGTGGGGTTAGGAAATTACCTTTTTCCCCCACTGTAGTGCAACCTTGGAGTTGGTATATTTAATTACGAGAGGTGTGGGGGGCAGAGCCCCCCACATGGGGGGGTGCAGGGGGGCTTGCCCCCCTGCATACACATAGTACAAAGTGTCTGGGATGTTATTTGTAGTTGCTTCATAGTTTTCAATGATTTGAGATTCGATGAAATGAGGTTTTTGATGAAATGGGTTTTCGACGATTTGGTCTCGATGGTTTGCAATTCAATGAAATGATAATTCAATGATATGAAGTGGAACCATATATATATACATATATATCCGTATTGTGTATGTAAATTATTATAGCTATGTATATATACACGTTTTTATCTATATATACATCTGTGTGTCCGTTAACCTATACATTTCCCGGACATGGACACTTACACATGCGTATTGGTTTTATCCCTGCTTCAACAGCATACTATTGCCTTAGTCATTCTGACACCGACAGTTCACTCCGGTGAACTTGTGCTCAGTATATTGCACATTATGCAACGAACAGATGTCGCAAGTTTTTCATGTCTGAGGTGCCGCTGCTAACTGGTGTCATTCCACCTATTCCTCGTATGTGCAGCCTATTATTCCTGCTACTGTGTTTGTTTCTGTACACATTCATATTATTACTGTTGATAGGATGTGTGTTTGTGTTACTATGACTGTACGTCGACAAATTGTTGTCTTCGTGTAGTTGTGTCTTTCTGCTTTTCCAAGTTTGGGGTTGTCACAGCAGAACTCCGTTATGCTCATGGGTGGCATATAGGTTTTACGTGCCGGGCTGCCAGACCTGATGCACAACGTCCGACAACGATACACCCATTCACGCATGTCTCCACGCAAACGACACTCTATCTGGGAATCGCAACTACGTACTAGCTGACCTCCACAGGCCGCTCCATTGCACCCGGTGCAACATACCCTATCACTCCTGTGTCCATACTCGCATATCCATGGTTTCTCCTGCACACCCATGTTGAGTTTCCCCGCATAACAGAAATTATACATCTAATATCGCAGCCATAACACACCTTTACACATTGCCCTCTCATGAGCGTTGGGGCCCTACACACATTTTGTACCACCTCGTGTATTTACAGGCTCACCATCCATTCATATTTGCACATACATGCCTTTCCTGGTGTTATGGATTATGAACGATTTGCGGGTTACAAGTGTAGGTGGTCGCAACATGTCCTACATTCCGTCTGTTTCCAATGTTGACGTAGCACTTCAACGATGTTATGGCCACTGGTATAGCCCTGCCTCTGGTGTGGAGAGTGGTGCTCTACCCACACTTGTGCAGCTTTATGTGACATACGCTGCAAGCACTTCATAATTCCTAACTTGCTCTGGATTCCCTTCACAACCATTAAGTTTGCTTTCGTCTTTCAGCGTTCCTAACATATATATATATATATATATATATATATATATATATATATATATATGTGTGTGTGTGTGTGTGTGTGTATAGATATATATGTAGCTATATTATTGCATATTTATGCTATGTCTGTGGATATTTCTCTATACACACATCTATCTAACTATATATATATGAAAATTACAGCTGTAGAATACAACATACCTTTGCTATGCTAATAGCTGCGTACACCCGCTCAGGCCCACTTGCATCTACTTATTCTGAGTTACATATGTTTACAGGCACGTCTTTAGGAGTACATGTGCCTTATTCCTTATGACAGTACCACTTTGATGGAATCCGGTTAATGGACCCATGCGAACGCGGTCACCTTTACATGTATAAATGTTGGCTTTACAGCACAGAGGCATTCATTACACAATTAATATGTGCTATAGTCGTACTTGCACCGGGAATGCCTTTACATTGGGCGGATGCTGTAACCACTACACTATTGGTGTTCTGGCTCATTTATATGTATACCCATGGTTCATAGCTACTCTGACATACGCCTCAACGTTTCCCTTACACAGCAGGCATCCATTCTCCTGCTGGGAAAACCACAGTACTACAATTAGGATATTCTGTGTTTCCTACTGCTCTGGACCCGTGCTGCGAGTCTACTCTCTCCAAGGATATTCATAACTCCTACGCTTAATAGTCCTCGCACATATGTGTGTTTGATTGTCAGGGTTTTCATGTGCTGGTCCGGGTTTAGGCTAGGCCGACTGGTGACTAGCACTGCCCTGGCGCTGTTCAAAATCAGACGTAGCACATGGACAGAGTTAGTCCAGAGTTTAACAGTCTACCTTTGTTTACAGACGCAGGTGTTTGGGCACCTCTGACCTCATTATTGGGTCGGCGCTACATAATTTAGGGCAGGGAGTGGTTCCACTACATAATGCAGGTTGGGGGGGGGGTTCCCTTTCCCATTTGACTATTTTATTAATTTATACATACAATGAATATTATTCTGGACATCTGTTATGAAATCACTACAGGTATGAAATAGTCTAGTCAACAGCTGGGACAGCTGGTTTGTGTACGGACCTCTCTGATACTCGGGGACTCGTGTCTACAGTGACAAGGACAAGGCTATGATAACTCAGGGACAATCACGGACACTTCTACCATATTAGTACTATTAACTTGGAACATGTTGACAGATTCGTAATACTACTAATTGTCTGCAGTTAAATGCGTCTAGTACTCTTCATTGTTGTAAGTAGTCATTCTCATTCAACACCTTTCCCCCAAAGGGCACTGGCTTTGTGAGTTTTTAAGGGTCTGGCCAGTTATTGTGTGAATGCTCTGACCATTGGTATCGTTGACATTGTCATATGTACGGGTTGTGCTGTATTCCAGTGACTAGGGCTGGCACCTTTTCACATGGCCAAGATGAGACATTTTCGGAGCACACCAGGTTTTACAAGCTGACACATACCCACGGTCAGTTCAACGGATAGAACTTTACTTATTTGCCTACATAAAAGCCTATTGTTGTAGCGGTTTATTTGCTTATTATGTTTCTTGTAACATTTAGGTATTGTAGATACTGCAATAATTATTTTCTGCTACTATTACATAACATATGGGACATAATTATGTCCTACAATCCCAGGACATTTGCCATTTGAAATGTCTTTTGTCAGGACACAACTGTCCAACGATGGACTATCCCTTGCAAAGCAGGACAGATGAAAACCCTACTGCGGACACCAGATTGTTTGGGCCAGCACATAGCCACGGTCACTGCAGGTTTAGAACAGTCATTTGTTTCCTAGCTGTAAGCCTTATACCTTTGGCACTTTTGTTGTTTGCCTGTTTCTTGTATGAATTACGTTTATTCTATCCTGACGTGACCACTTTAGGCAACTGTTACATGCAGTATGGTGCATAGTTATTCCCTACGGTCACAAGACATTTGGCATTGTACCATTGTTGGTCAGGTCACACCTACACACACATTAATTGTCCCTCACACAGTAGATCAGGGGTATCCTGTTTACGTCAGTGCCTTCATCACCCTTATACCATGTGCCACTATGCGAATGTGTGCAATATATTCTCCCGCTTATTCGTGTAGGGACACGTGCATCACGGGCAGGTGTTTGATCCTGGGTAGTAGGTTATTCATGACCATTTAGGGCTGGACAGTGCCGTACACCTCTAATGCACATTCCAACTTGTGTCCAGATATCTACAGGACTGGACTTCGTGTCTTCCATTCTAATGTTTACACAAGTTATGTATCCCATGAGGGATATCCAAAAATTGGACCGATCCACAACAAGAGAAATAACAAACATTTTTCTGGCATTACGAAAATGTGCTGGGGTTTTACATGCAAGGGATACATAGTGTACAATCCTGCAACTGCCTAGGGTGACACTACCTACTACATATGAGTAGTGGTCACTATGTGTAGCTGTGGCTGCACCAAACCAGTAGGCCAAGTATGGCTGGATTTGGTGGACTTCGGGTTGTGTGATGTGGAGGGGATGCTGGGTAGTCCATTATGCATCCAGGTGTGTTGCATTTGTTATGGCCAGTTCCATCAGGACCAATCTGTGGGGTATGTGCCGGTGACATGTCTATACATTTGTATCGCACATTTCAATATTCATATGTTTGCGGGATTGTGTTCTACAGTATGGCCTGTCTGGTTGCATTGCAGCTGTTTATACATGTGTTTGTGTTTCTTTCAGCTTCACCCGTTGCTCCCTCATACACCTCCAGTTCACCTATTCTGCATACGACACAGTATCGCTTTGGAGGATTGTACCATTACCCATCCCCATACACACACAGATTCCTCACACCCCATACATCACTGCTTTGGTTGTTGGCCCATGACACGTCCAGAGTAACACATTGAATACCCTACATGTGTCAGGTACCTGTATGGTTGTGTGGACTACCCTGCTATGTTTGCTTTCCACATGCTATACCTCACGCACATAGGTACACGCCCATACTTCATTTTCATTACATGGTTGATGTACCCAGGTACTACCCGTTCAACTGTGACACATCCTGACAAGTTCGGCTTGTACTGCTGATTTCTGGATTTTGGCAGCCTGTTCTACTCATTGGTAGGATGCCACCTTTTCCTATGTCCAGGATGGGATATATTCCATACACATATCCGACTGTACTGGACAACACGTCCCCACAGTCGATGGTATGGATAATACTGTTCCTTTCAGCCTACATGTTTCCTTATTGTTGTAGCTGTTTATATGCTCCTTCTGTTTCGTTTACATGCTTACTCTATTTCCTATCACATTTGGTATGTGAAATATGGACATACCCTTTGTATGTGACTATTACATGCCTTGTGGGATATGATTCGGACATATGGTCGCTAGATATCTACATTTATCTTGTATTTTGTTATGGACACATCTGCCCAGCTGTGTACCCTCCCTCACATTATGGGTCAGCCGGTGACCCTCACCATTGGGCTGGACGTACCTACTAGCAGCTCGCTAACATATGATGCATTTCACTTCCACTTGGTATAGCTATCTACACTGCGTTGGACTACGGCCACATGGTCTTCCATGTCATTTGTTCACGGGATAGGGACCCGTTATTCCCTACCGTGCATTTGTGTTTGCTTCACTTTGTGTTCACAGGAACTTTCTTGCATGCTCTGCATACGTTTCAGTATCCACGGACACTGACAGATGTGATTACTATCTTGCAACTTGTTATATGCAAGCATTTTAGGTTGCACGTCGACAGCTGCCATTTCCACGCCTCCTTGCAGCACTTCGACATGCCCTATGCACTCGCGCTCCTTTCCTGTGCACGTGGATGTGGCGGCATCGCGCCTTCATTAATATGCATTTGGCGCTACTGTGCCATCTTCACGTCCCACTGTCGGCGCAAGCCTACCGCCAGCCTTGCGCAGAGCTTCATGAATCCCAGGGATAGTATGCATGCACCGCACACTTTTCAAGGAACTTTGAAAGCTCAACTAATTAGAGTAAGCAAACTTAATATCGAGGAATCAAATTTTGAAATGCAAGCTAATAGCATGATGCAAGAGTTTACTGGTAATGGCTATTCAGCATCACTAGTAGATGCAATCTATAGAAATGTAATAAAAGGTCGACCGGATAAGTATAAGCCAAAATTTGGCCCTGTACGGCAGGCTAATCCCTATAAGGAGAAGAAGAAACAAGTGACTAGATATTTTACTACATTTAATAAAAACACTGAGCAAGTAAAAAACATCATTGGAAAAAACTGGATTATCCTAATGACCATGCCAGATATAAAGAATATAATTGGAGAGAAACCACTTTTTTCTTATAGAAACTCAGAAACATTGAAAATGAAATTATGCTATAAAGATTTTAAAGGGGGATGGAAAAAGGATATAACAGGTAAAGTAGGAACAAAGAAATGTTATAATTGTATTTTTTGTAATGACATCTGTGAAGGGATAGATACACCCAACAACAGGTAAAGAATATTTTTTCAATATTTCTACAACTTGCAACACAACCCAAGTGGTTTATTTAGCAACATGTGCTGCATGTCCTGGATGTTATGTCGGTAAAACCACCCAAAAATTGAAAGAGTGTATAGGGGAACACAAGTCAGAAATTAGATGGAAAATATTGATGAATGCTTTAAGTAAACATATTTCTGACTGTGGCCTGGAACACCAATTCAAGTTTAGAGTAGTTGATTTGGTAGTAATGGGAATTCGGGGTGGTGATATGAACAATGCTTTAGAATTAAAGGAATATGAGTGGATTATTAGATTGCAAGCCGACAAAAATCCAGGTTTAAATAATGCAGTAAGTCTGAAACCAGTATTGGTGAAAAGACAGAGAGAAATCATGTAAATGAATAGTATAAGATGCCTCCATTTCTGCCTTTAAAAGTTTTATCTGTTGTGGTTGATTTTTATAATATAATACATATTTTTATAATATATGTTTTTATGATACTTGTCATATTGTTACTGTACTGTTGATATAATTCATGTTTTATATAGAGAAGTTATGATATGTTTCTAATTTTTAAGAGAGGTTTTAAAGAAGTTTTTGTAAAGGAAAGTTTTGGATAGGCTGACTGGATCATGTGATGTTAAGTATCTCCTATTTTAAAAAGAATGAAAGCCTTATTTTAATTGTACTGATGAAGGGTGGTTAGCCCGTAAGCTTTATCATATTAATTTTTTTGGCGCTATATTTTGTGCGAGTTCTGTGCCTCCAAAGAAGAACAGTTGGACAACCCCTCAAGAGCACTGAAATTGTCTAACCGAGAAGGAATCTAGGAAACTTTGGTTTTGCGGACCCCCTCTGTTCATAGGTGCATCTTCCATTACTTTTCACCACCATGTTGATTCCTACAAAAACATCTCTGCAGGGTAGAAAAACAAATTCCCATGGCAGACAAGGTCTTTCTATCTTGCTCATTGAGGGAAAGTGTCTTCTTAATGGGGGGCTCAAACAGAGAATATCCATCAAAGGAAGCATTGATGAATGATACTTTAAAGGGCTCCGCAGAATCACACAATTCCCATCCAAGCATGTTTCCTGATGGCTATGCTTGAACCTGTGGCCCATGAGGAACCTTCAGCTGCATGAGAGATTAGCCTCATGGATGAATTAGATATAGACTGTAGGATGGCCAGTTGAGAGGAATAAGCCTTCTCTTCCTCTACTGACATATACCCAGGGGTAGAGTTAGACTGGTCCTTAATTAAGTCCATCTGCAATCTAGTGAAGGGTGCCAGAGTTATGTAACCATAAGGCAAAGGTTACGGAGGTGTAAACTCGCTTCCTGTATCTGTTCAATGCTCCAGATTCTCTATTAGTGGGTTGGACAGAGGAGCTCTGTTCAGTCATCTCCTTCTTGGTGGCTGCCACAACAACCATGGCATATATGGAGACTCTTTTGGTCCAAACCTGTCTATATTTTGTTGCTCCAAGGATCTTATCTGTATGCTGAGGAGCCATTTCTACAATATCCAGTTCCTTCCATGCCCAGCAGGAGACGAGATTTATAAGCTCATCCACTGGGGGTGGGGGTTAACCCAAGATGTAGATGGGCCAGACCCAAAGGCTTCTAGGAACAATGATTCATCCTGGGAAGGGATTTTGGAGGACCAATCACATTTTTGGAGTAGGATTTCTAGAATGACATCTTCTGTTGGTGATCTTGGTGACCCTTCCTCTTCATCAAAATTGGTTTCTTCAGTTAAAGATTCCTGAGGGGAATCTCAGTGCCTCCTTTTACACAACCTTTTCCAGGGGACCACTTCAGTTGAGAGCTCTAGAGAAGTATTGGAAGAAGTGGGGAATTCCCTAAATGGAACTGCTTGGAAGCTCTTACCTATGGAGTAGGATGAAGAGACAGAAACAGGATCTGAAAAGGGAACAGGAATAGGATCTGAGAAGGTAAGAGTTGAAACAGCTTTCAAGTGAAAGAAAGGCCCCTCCCCACCCCAAAGGCTGAAGGGCCAGGAAAAACTGAGGTCAATCTCACCAGAGCCAAAGCTCTCAGATTAGATAAAACTGGGTTCTGATAAAACTCAAACCAGCCCTAAATAATAAGTGAAAACTTCAAAAAACAAAATTACAAGAATGGCCACCTCTGAGACACGAGTGTTTTAGCATTTTCGTTCCTTTAACTGAATCAGAACTTCTTCAGAAAACATGGACAGATTTTCATTTAAAAGGGTTTCATTACTGAAGCTGTTCCTCTTCAAACAAGAGCCCTGTCATACTTCATGCATAAACAAAAACTCGGTATTTCACAATGCACCTCAGTGTTTACCCAGTCATCTTGTTTAGAGCTGCCAGTTAATGGCACTTGTCACCAACATTTGGAGTAAAACTCCATCTTCAATAACTCACAAGATGGCGGCCTCCATAAAGTTGTCAAAGATAAAATCCACAATGGATGCAATCACTGAGCTCTGGTCCTCAAAAAACACCTATCCAAAAACGCTCTGTATTTTTTTTTTAGGAGGCAAGCCCTCCTTCACCCCTGATTATGGGGGCAAGCCCCCCACACTCCCAAATATATATATATACCAACTTCATGGTTGTACCAATTGAAGAGGGGGGAAATTACCCATAAAGGAGCATCACTGATTGCACATCTCACTGACAATGATTCTCTCTGGTGCCAATCAGAACCTCAGGGAACTGAACCTTGGGTAAATGATGCTTGAGATCTTAAACTTTGCCCACTAGTAGGGTAAGGCATAAAGGTTAACATTAGCATTACAGATAAATAAATCTCCTTGCCAAGCCACAAAGCTGTGCCTCTGACTTTGGGCCGCAACATCTTTATATAGTATACACATTCAATCATGCTCCAATTTAAACACATACATGCTTTTGGAAGACCTGTTGCATACCCTGTGATTCAGTGGGTGCAGAGCATTGAATCTTATCCAGAATAGCCTGCAATTCCATTGTCAAATGCTCCAATATATTCATAATTACTTAAATCTAAATTGTATGAGTACAGAATTCATTTTTGTTTCATTTTATTTCTACTTGGTTAATCATAGGCACATAGTTCATTCACATGTATGTCATGCTAAACTTCAAGTACCTCATTGCTGTCTTTATTTTAAGTTCTGCAATAAGCACTTACATATTATAAGGGAATAACCAGGCACCCCAAGAAAAATCCAGAGAAAGATGCAGTACAAAACTCTGTACTTCCATCTAGGATTTATTTTTCTGCACTTTTACTGTCCTAGAAATATTGTACTTCAGTGGGCTGCTGGATGATGAATATTTAACTAATGCTTGAACAAATGAAGACTGAAATATTTAGCAATATGTCAATGCATTAAAATTATATTCTCCAATTTCTCTGTTTCCTGCATTTGTTTATGTCTGTGTGTGTCTGGCTGCACAACAGACATCCCAAGTCACATAAGATATCTGACTGAGAATGGTATGAGATTATCTACTGTACACACACATTTTTTTTTACTATTAAGAAGCCTTTAACATTAATCCCTGTGTAGTTGTCAGCCTTTACTACATAGACCCTGGCAGATATGATTGTCACAGACTGCAGTAGCCTCTCCACCCACTCTCACATGCACACATACGCTATTTTATTTTGCATGTTGTTGCAAATGTTTCAGCACAAATCATTCCTTCATTATATTATAAAATATGATTTTACACTGCTGTTGACAGAGTCTGTGCTGGAACAGATGGTCTGACATATGCAGTGGCATTATTTATAGCTGGAAAAGAGAAAATAGTACATATTCTGGATTATGCAGGATATAGACGAGCTCTCATTAATTAAGATAGTCTTTTTATTTGCTATAACCAAATTTAGTTCTGGAAGATTCTTTTGCTTTATAACATAAGCAGATGCTTCTAAGTCTAACTGAATTTATTTTTGAGGGTGCCGTGCCAACTATTTCTCCAGTACTTTTTTTTTTTTTACTGTGCCAAGTGACTGCAACATAAATCTGTTACAGGCATTTCTGTTAGTGTTTGTGACTGCTCTGTTTACATTTCTGTAGTCTGCCAACAATTTATGTCTGGTAGTCATTTTGTTCTTCTCATTCTATTGCACATTTCTATTTCTGACCATCTATCTCTTCCTTTCAACTTATTAGTCATGCACTGCAGTTCCAACATGGCATCAGTAAGTGCTGGAGCAATTAATGCAACTGTTCATTATGATAAAGTGAAATATAATTATCCTATGGGTGGCTAATGAAACCTAAATTGCCAATATGGCTGTCTGAGCTATCATTAACTTTATTAAAAATTAATTTTATATTATCACTTCTGATTTCTGCTTCACTTTCTTCTCTGTTATTATGCTTGTTTATTTGCAGGAGATGCAGAACTTATTTTTTTTCGGTTGGTTTAAATTAATTATGTGAGAAGGTACTTGAAAATGAATATGATCTCATTAAAACAACTGCTTTGGTCAGTGTGACATAAGTTTAAATTGTTTAACACATTTTGTTTAATCTCTACGCCGAATAAAAATATCCATCATGTATGTTATAAATTTGAAACCACCCCATGTAGTGAACTATTCCTTATGATGTTGCTCCATTTCAGATAACAGGTACTGACATTGATTAATACAAATGTAATATTATGAAAAATGAACAGATAGCACTTTCTGCCCAGGTTATACTGTCTAAGTAAACTTACAGACTAGAAATTAATTGAGCAGTTTATATGCCATACAAGTGTGGGCAATCAAAATGAGAGGGGATATTTAGTATTTATACTTTAAGTCACAATCGCTAATGGTAGTTGGGTGCATTGTAAACATGTTGTACATTAAATGCCATGTTCTAGAAGGGAACCAAGCAAACAATCATTCAGGAAAATGACCACACATCTCAATGTGATGTTCTGTCCTCAAGACACAACATCCTTACAATTGGATTTAACTAAGTGGGGTGCAGTGCCATGGCACTTACCCTTTCACGGCTAGGTTGTCTTTTTTTCTTCATTAAGTGTCTGAATTCAAATGTATCTTTTTTTTTTCTATTTTCTAGTTAGCTGAATGCCACATTGGTCTGTTTCATTCAGAGAAACCACCTCTGGCTAATTGCTGTTTAACATATCAAACTACAACCATTTCTATGTTATAGAAAGCTGAAGTGTTATCAGTAGTGAGTTACAGGCTGTTTGATTCACTGATTAATAATGAGGAGGGTGAATACATCTTACCTTATTCATGGCCCAACAGTGAGGCTCCACAAATGTACATTTTTTAAACAGCGTCTCTCCTGCTGCTTCCCATAATGGAGTCTATACAAGAAATACACTTTTGATTTGTATGGGTTTACTATAAATAAGTTCAGTTTGATTAATCAATTCAAATATTTATTTCAAAAGCCTTGAGAGGGCCACAACTCAAAATAATGACACTCCCATGGTCACAATATAGAAAAAAAACATTATTTTTGCAGGAGCAAGCCTCCAACCCCCGCCAAACATGTATATCCACTGATATTGTGTATATAGCCACCTGTACCTGCTGTCCCCCATTTTATGTAGTAAAAACTAACTGCATGTTGAAGGACAGAATTTTGAGACATCTGTCAGCTATCAGACTTAAGGATAAACTAAATGCTCTTTCAGTACATGTAGAGAAATTTCCAGGGCATCAATTTTTATTTTAAACATTACAGAAAATAACTAAGGATAGCAGGAACAACAAAGTTTCTGATTACACTGAGTACTGTGAAACCAGATGGATCATAGAACTAGGGGCACACAGATATCCAGGACTTAATGGTGTGGTGCCTTTAAAACCTATTTTGAATAGGTGTAGACCTTACATTCCAAAGTATTAACTGTTTTATTGATGGCCCCTTTTGAGTGGAGCATTTTAGTGTAAAAAGAATTGTATGTTGTCAGTTATAGTATGTCTGAGGAAGGGTTTGAGTACCTGAAAGTGCTAACATTTCTTGTGTTATATTAAATTATTTTTATAATTTTTACTGCCTGGTGGTCTGTGGATTTCTTTTTTCACGATTTCTGTTTCTTCTGGTTGGACTACAGACCTTTATCACCCGTCACCTTTTGGACTCATTTTCTTTAACATTGTTAACATGGGTGGATTTAAATCTGCTAACATTCTTAGTCAGATATTTAGTGTAAAATGGAATTATCACACCAGATGGAGATCTATACACATGGTAACCATGACAGACAAACAAACTGCCGTGAAAGTTTCTTTAATAGTAACATATGAGCTCTTGCGATACATAGAAATCTGATTTTTTACATTTAGTTTTGCAACATTACTGAAAGGGGATTAATGCAGCAGTAAATGACTCCCATGGGCTTCATATTCATTCAAGGTCTTAAAGATGTTATTTTGCTGTATGCATTGTTAAATGGTACATTTATGTCTGCATAAGGTTAGACTTAAAACATATTTCTGTCAAATAAGTATAAAGGTTGCTGTATCAGGAAATCTGAAACTTGGCAGCTAATATTTTTAGTAAGAAAAAAGCGAAGTTAACTATCCAAAATATGAACTAACTGTAAAATGTATAACAATAAAATAAATTATGTGCCAGGGCAGTGATCATCTTAAATTTAATGAAGCAAGAAGGCTCGACAGTAGCTGAAACTCTTACAGTCTGTAATCATTCTCAATAGATATGAACAGATTCATATAAACTGAACGATGTGTGATAGACTGCTATAAACAAAAAATGGCATCTAAAGACTCATTACAGTAAACTCTCAGTTAACTAGCACCCATGGGGATTGGTAGATCCTGGATAAGTGTAGTTTCTGGTTGCTTGAGAGTTACTATTAAAAACAGACCTGACAAATACTGCACCCTGTACTATACCATACCATACCATAAACACTGTATTGATTTGATTTTAATATTGAAATACAATAATTAAAATCCTGGTTGGAATAATAATATTTTAAATGTATATTTCCGCTAGAAAGCACGGCATGAGAAATGGTTTTCAGTGGCACACTAAGTGGATTGGAATTGAATGAAGTGAACAGCGAGAGAGAGAGAGAGAGAGAGAATGCATGTATGAAAGCAGAAGCGACTGTGTGTGAGACATCGGAAAAATGTATGAAAACTGAAGAGTGTGTGTGTGAGAGATCGAGAGAGAAAGAGTGAGTGAATGCATGTATGAAAACTGAAGAGACTGTGTGTGTGTGTGTGTGTGTGTGTGTGTGTGTGTGTGTGTGTGTGTGTGTGTGTGTGTGAGAGAGAGGAGAGAGAATGTGCAATCTGATACAAACTGACTGAGTGAGTATGGAGTGATTGTTGAAATTTTAGCAATTTGACTTATTAGGTTTGACTTGTTCTCAGATTGGTGAGAGAGGGAATTTATTTGTATCTTCCTTTTTAAAACTCTAAAACTCTAAAAACGTAAGGTACGTTTCTGCCAGGGGAAAACAGACCGTGCAACACATGAAAAACTGAATTGTTCATACTGTACTATATTTCTTAGAATTTTTCTGGTTGTTTGAGTTCCGGTTAACTGAGAGTTTACTGTATTTTACCTCACAGCAAGTATTTTTAAACACTGTTATGTGATTGTACAGGAGACTATCCTTGAAAAAGTAGCCTACAAGAAAGAATGAAACATATATTAAGATTGTGATGGAATATTAACCCCTAAATATCTTTACAAGATTGATGAGAAGAGATAATCAGCATTTACTGTTAATTTCAGAGAGGCATTTAAGTATGTCACAAACAGCAAAAATAGAGGCAAAAAGTACTATATGCGTATCTGTGTGAATATGTATGCGTAACATTTACATATCATTTTGCACACACACAAACACATATCTACCTATAACGTGTGGAAGGCATTCTAGCCTTGCAAGTCTGGTGTGTTCTCTGTGGCCTTGAACCATGTCTCAGTGACTGCACACAGGTCAGCATCTTGCACGGTGAGGAGTGCTTCCAGGGAGTGCAGTTTCCTGTTCAGGCTCCTAGCATTAAGCAGCAAAACCTTGAGTTTGTCTCGAGTGGATTTTTTTACATCGGGAATTTTGTTGTTTTGACACTGCATAAAAAAGGCACTATGGGGAAGGCAAGCACCTTTGCCAGTATCTAAAACCTATAGAAGACAGGTGAAGACCATCTCTGGCATTTCTTCCCAGACTGACAGGTAATGGATCCCCCTGGACTGCTATCAGAAGCCAAGCCAATTGTTAAAGTCAATCATATTTTGTTTATACTGTGGAATCATCCTGAGTGAAGACAGAATGCAGCTTAGGGCTAGGGTCATACCTGCCTGGGACACATAATCTGAGAGTCTGAAAGTTCAGTCATGTCTCTCTTCATATACTCCAGAGAGGTATGTCTCAAGTCATTCACCCAACATGTACTGTAACAGTCATAATGGTAAATGTTGTTGAAGGACTTGAGTGCATGCATGATTTAATGGATCCTGACATCCGATAGGCAGCTAACCATGGCCTTCTCCTTGTGCAGCCTAGTGAGAGGGATATCTGTGTGTCTCACTATGGAGTTGCCTATGGCCAGGACATATGGTTTTGAGGTGTTTTGCCTTAGGGGCTTATTTGCTGAGACACTAGTGTGTGTGTTATTACGTGTAGTGGATTCTAGTTGCTTTCCAGTATGTCCATGTTGTTTGTGCTTAGGAGGTCTCTGATCTTTTGGTAGGCTTCTATTGTATACCTCCGCGTATGTGGGTTTATGTGTTGTGACCTTGTTTTGTGTGAGAGGTGATATGTGTGTGTGTGTGCTCACAAGCTGTTTTGATGCCCAGTTTGTTGTGACAACCTGTTCGATGTCCAGTTTGTTGTTACGTGACAGAACTGATTCCAAATTCATACTGTAATTGCATCTCTCACACAGTGTATTTGTTTGCATTAGGAGTAAGGGGATGTCAGAATACATGAGGCAATTACTACATTACCTCAGGATGCCTATGTCAATGAGGGTAGTCAGAGAAATGGTTGGAAACTGACTGTCCATTATGGCAGTTTTTTACCGTAACTGCTATTGTGGATTGGACTAGTCTGACCAGATTTTGCTCTATGATTAATGAAGGGGCTTATTCTATTAAAAACTAGGTGTTAAAAAACTATGGCAACGCTTCTCAGTGCATAACTGAGTTGCCCACAATGTAGCAGGGAAGCTTGGGAGGGTTCCAGTAACAGATGTCTAGTGGAAAATTGCCTTTCAAGACATTTGCTTTTGTACAGGACACTGCTAAACCCCATTGCGTGTTACACAGCTATGTGCAAATGTGAGGCTTAAATACATAAGAGAACAAACACTTTTAAGCTAAACTACCAATGGGAAAGCACACTATAAGGTTTCCTCCAGTAATCTCCAACTCACATGAGGCTCAGACTACACACTTCTGCCATAAGGGTGCAGACAGAGCCTTCCTAATATAAGATGGCTGGAATATGCTGAAGTGTTACAGTCTAGATTCAGCAGATGTGAATCTAGTATGATATGTGCTAGCTACTTAAAGCAACAGAACAGCATTTTTAAAGTTCAAAGATACATTAAAATCAGCAAAATGATAAAAATACAGCCAGCAAAGTGCAAAGGAAACTCAAAAAGTGGGTTTTTTTTTATTTTAGCAGTGGATGCTTCAGATTTCAGCAGAATCACTCCAAATCTCTGGCAAAAGTTGCCAAATGTCAAGCAGCTCCAGTTACAAGAGTCTCTAGACTCTGCACTTATGAAATCAATTCTTGAAACAGTTAAGAAATATGCTTTTAAAACTCCATTAATGTCAAAATGGAAATATTTGTACTTTCCCATTGCACACACCTCTAAATTTAAGGAAAATCATGTTAAAACTAATTTACTAAAAAGGAATGGATTGGTATTGTTGTCCGATTGCCTTGAAAAAGGAAAAGCTAAGTTGCTAGAATATTTAATGAAATGTTATAAGTTGGATGAATCTTATATCCAGTTAATATTATCTACTACTATGAAATTAAATTAATTTGTAAATAATATAAGTGAACAGGAACAATATTCCCCAATTATATGAATACATGGATGCTATCATCAAAGGTAAAATGACCTACAAAGGAAGCTTGCCCAAGTTCTATACATTAATTATACAGAACAATAATAATTTTGATGCAAAATTCTGGAACTTTTTAGATAGTAGTGGATTGAGTGACTCAATAAATAGTAACAATAAAACTTTGTTACTTAAATCAGTTAGTCAAACTTCTTTAAGTTTATACTGTAAAGTTTTTATGTGGGAAAATACACACACACGCACAAACACACACGTGCACGCACACATACACACATGCACACACACACAAACACACACATGCACACTCTCACGCATCTATATATATATATATATATATATATATATATATATATATATATATATATATATATACACACACACACAGTGGATATAAAAAGATTACACACCCCTGTTAAAATGCCAGGTTTTTGTGATACAAAAATGAGACCACAATAAATCATTTCAAAATGTTTCCCACATTTAATGTGACCTATAACCTTTACAATTCAATTGAAAAACAAACAAATCTGTTAGAGGAAAAAATATAAAAAATAAAAAAAGTACAATATGCTGATTGCATAAGTGTGCACACCTTTAAACTAATACTTTGTTGTGTGTGCACACCCTTAAACTAATACTTTGTTGAAGCACCTTTTGATTTAATTACAGCATTCAGTCTTCTTGGGTACACACCTCCCATCAATTAAAGAGACTCTGATTAACAAAAAGAAAATAGGACCAGCATACAAGGCACCTTAAAAATAAATTTATTGATTGAGGTTCTTGAAAAACAGACCGGTTTCGGCAAATATTTTAACAAAGCCTTCTTCAATTTTTAAAAAACAACAAAAAAGAACCTGTATTTAAATACTCAAGTGAGTCATGTGCTTAATTACATATGCTCATTCAGACCTGGCTTAAAGAGCCCACCAAGTTTAATAATCCATTTTTCTCCATTGAATTTAGTAAATTATGCCAACCTGATTTGTTATGCCTGGATCTTCTAATTTTATCAATAATGGTAAAACTAAAAGTAGCCTTTGGATGTACCAAAGAATGTTTATATAAAGCATTGGTGTCTCTCTTGTGTCTGATATCAATAAAGTGTTCAGAGATTCGAAGCTTCAAGGGTCTGGAGGTTTGGCTAATATAGAATGCAGGACATGTGCATTTGGCCAAATAAATGACCCAATCTGAGGAACAGTTAGCAAAAAATGTTATATTGAGTACTTGAGGGGTGTTTTGACTGCTGAAACTGGTGGTTTTGAGTATGATGTTACAATAGATACAGTGTCCACAAGGGAAGCAACCAATTTAAGGATCCCCTGATAATGTGGTCTGGATACTTTTGGTACCTTTCTTCTCAAGATGTTTAAAGTGATTAAAAAAGGCAGATAGATTTTTGCCTTTCCGAAAGGAAAACGAACATCTGTCTCCAAGAATGTCCTGAAGTCTAGGTTCACATGTTAATATGTTTCAACTATGTTGAACAATTTGCATCAATATGTTGGTATTCCAACCATATGTGGTGATAAATCTAGGCGTTACTGAAGGTGATTTGTGTCCAGTTTTGTAATGAAGCAATTCAGTGCGTTCCATCTGGTCAACTGTGTGTTTGGTATGTAATAGTTGACCCATTTTATACCCACGGTCATGGAATCGATGTACTAAATCATCTCTGAAGTGCCTATAAGTGTGCTGATCAGAACAAATGCGTTTAATGCGCATGAACTGTGATTTGGGAATGTTTTTGCAGATGTGAGGAGGATGAAAGCTGGTTGCATGGAGAAGTGAATTATTTTGGGGGAATTTACGATGAATTTCTGTAGTCAGCGTGTGATCAGATGCACGGCAAACCAATACATCTAAGAAAATAATTTTATCTCTATCATAGCTGACAGAAAATTCAATCGCCCATTTATTTTCGTTCAAATAAGAAACAAATTCCAAAAGGTATTCTTTATTCGCTCTCCATACCAACCAGCAGACATCCAAATATCTGCGTCAAATGTCCATTTCAACTATGTAAATTTTGAAGCTTAAAATTTACATGTTTTTTTATTGACAATGGGTATCCATCTAGTTGGTGGTGCTTTGTATCATTAGTTATATGGCATTTGTGTTTTTCACTATTGTTATGATAAACTGTGCTTAGTTCATATTATATTTCAACATTCATATTATTTGAACTGATGTCTTTGGTATTTTTAACATATTAGGTAGATGGCTTATTTCGATCCAAAATTGATAATCTGGGGAGCTGGGTGTCTTATAGTTGGCAACAATACATTTATGCCTTTGTTTTTTTACTAGGGCTCATACAAGATATACAAATCACCATTGTGTTTAACACCAGGTGTGATATTTCTTTATAGCAATTCAAGTAATAGGTGTTGTTTCCACCTTCTTTGATATGGAGGTGGTGTGAGACACTTCAGTGATGATTTAGTACATCGATTCCATGACCGTGGGTATAAAATGGGTCAACTATTACATACCAAACACACAGTTGACCAGATGGAACGCAATGAATTGCTTCCTTACAAAATTAGACACAAATCACCTTCAGTAACACCTAGATTTATAACCACATATGGTCGAAATACCAACATATTGATGCAAATTGTTCAACATAAATGGAACATATTAACATGTGAACCTAGACTTCAGGACATTCTTGGAGACAGATGTTCGTTTTCCTTTCGGAAAGGCAAAAATCTATCTGCCTTTTTTAATCACTTTAAACATCTTGAGAAGAAAGGTACCAAAAGTATCCAGACCACATTATCAGGGGATCCATTAATTGGTTGCTTCCTTTGTGGACACTGTATCTATTGTAACATCATACTCAAAACCACCAGTTTCAGCAGTCAAAACACCCTCAAGTATTCAATATAACATTTTTTGCTAACTGTTCCTCAGATTGGGTCATTTATTTGGCCAAATGCACATGTCCTGCATTCTATATTGGCCAAACCTCCAGACCCTTGAAGCTTTGAATCTCTGAACACTTTAGTGATATCAGACACAAGAGAGACACCAATGCTTTATATAAACATTCTTTGGTACATCCAAAGGCTACTTTTAGTTTTACCATTATTGATAAAATTAGAAGATCCAGGCATAACAAATCAGGTTGGCATAATTTATTAAATTTAATGGAGAAAAAATGGATTATTAAACTTGGTGGGCTCTTTAAGCCAGGTCTGAATGAGCATATGTAATTAAGCACATGACTCACTTGAGTATTTAAATACAGGTTCTTTTTTGTTGTTTTTTAAACACTGAAGAAGGCTTTGTTAAATATTTGCTGAAACCGGTCTGTTTTTCAAGAACCTCAATCAATAAATTTATTCTTAAGGTGCCTTGTATGCTGGTCCTATTTTCTTTTTGTTTGAATACTTTGCTCTTTGGGACCCTGCAGCTGCCTCACTCTCAGAGGTTGTACTATTTGGAGTACTGTGATTAACCCCAAACAAAGTTAAGCTGTCCTATTAGGAGTCTACAGACATTTACTCAGTTGCCTGCTACAGCAAAAGCCAGGGTTCGCAGAGAGCTGACAAAGCATCAAAGGGATCTCATTGTTGAGAGGTATCAATCAGGAGAAGGGTACAAAAAAATGTCCACAGCATTGGATATACCATGGAACACAGTGAAGACGGTGATCAAAAAGTGGAGAAAATATGGGGCAACAGTGATGTTGCAAAGAACTGGACGTCCCTCCAAAATTGATGAAAAGACAAGACAAAAACTGGTCAGGGAGGCTGCCAAGAGACCTACAGCAACACTGAAGGAGCTGCAGGAATTTCTGGTATGTACTGGTTGTGTACTACATGTGACGACAATCTCCCATATTCTCCATATGTCTGGACTACGGGGTAGGGTTGCAAGACGGAAGCTTTTTCTTACACAGAAAACATCCAGGCCCAGCTAAAATTTGCAAAACAATACATCAAGTCTCCCAAAAGCATGTGGGAAAATGTGTTCTGGTCTGATGAGAACAAGGTTGAACTTTTGGGCCACAATTCTAAAAGGTATGTTTGGCACAAAAACAACACTTCATATCACCAAAAGAATACCATCCCCACAGTGAAGAATGGTGGTAGCAGTATCATGCTTTGGAGTTGCTTTTCTTCAGCTGTAACTGGGGCTTTAGTCAAGGTGGAGGGAATTATAAACAGTTCCAAATACCATTCACGTTTGGACAAAAACTTTCAAGCGTCTGCTAGAAAGCTGAAGATAAAGAGGAATTTTACCTTTCAACATGGCATATACATCCAAATCAACAAAACAATGGCTTCACTAGAAGAAAATTAAAGTTTTGGAATGGCCCACCCAGAGCCCAGACCTAAATCCAATAGAAAATCTGTGGGGTGACCTGAAGAGAGCTGTGCGCAAGAGATGCCCTCGCAATCTGACAGATTTGGAGTGCTTCTGCAAGGAAGAGTGGGCAAATCTTGCCAAGTCAAGATGTGCCATGCTGATAGACTCCTACCCAAGAAGACTGAATGCTGTAATTAAATCAAAAGGTGCTTCAACAAAGTAATAGTTTAAGAATGTGCACACACAATTAAGTATTAGTTGAAGGGTGTGCACACTTATGCAACCAGCGTATTGTATTTTTAAAATTTTTTTCCCCTAATAGATTTGCTTGTTTTTTGATTGAATTGTACAGGTTATAGGTCACATTAAAGGTGGGAAAAGTTTTGAAATGATTTATTGTGGTGTCATTTTATTCTGAAGTATCAAAACATTGAATTTCTTATGGTCGAGACCATAAGACTGAAATTTTGAAACTTCAAACTGATTAAATGGAGATCTCCATACAGTGCGTTTTCCTCTCTGTAGTGCAATTTTGGAGTTGGTATATTAAATTAGCAGGGGGTATGGGGGGTGCAGGGGCTTGACACCCTGCCACAATATAAAAAAAGATTTTTTTTTATTTACATTTCGAAGTTTCAAAACTTTGATCTTATGGTCATGACCATAAGAAATTCGAAGTCTTGAAACTTCAAAATTCAGAAGTAGACCCATACATATATATATATATATATATATATATATATATATATATATATATATATACACAGACACATACATACATACACACACACACACACACACACACACATAGAATGTTTGTTGCTCCCTATAAAATCTCTAATTTTAGTAAAATTTCTTCTTCAGTTTGTTGGCGATGTTGTGAAGATGTAAAAGTTGACTGACCACACATGTTTATGGATTGTGAAAAATGAAATGTATATTGGGAAGAGTTAAATATTCTTTTAAGGAGTTATGGTCTGATAACTATTCTTTAACTAAATCAGTAATAGTAATGGGTGTTCTTCTTCCTGTATCTGTAACCAAACAACAAAAATACGTTGAGGTCTTTGCTAGAAAAGTTATTACAAAAAACTGGAAATCAAACTCAATTCCTATGTTCAAAGAATTTTTAAATTTAACAGCAGTACTTTGTAAAACTGAGAAAGAAGTGATAAGAATATGATCTATAAATCATACTAAGAGTTTTAGTGGTTAGGATAGCCTTGAAATGTTTCTATTGAAATACCATGATTCTTAATAGGTTAATTGCATAACATTAGATTGATGATTCACTGTATTCTTAATATTGTATAACAGTATGTGATGTTGAATTTCTTCCTTTCTGTGCATATATTATAAATATGCTAAAACAACATTTTCTTACAAAAAATGTAAGCAGCAAGACATTTTGCAGAAGTGGAAAGCCTACGTTGAGTAAAGTATTATATAGTTATTCAAAATATTGACTATATTTCTAATAATAAATGGAGGTGAGAAAAATAGAGTATTCTAATGTCAAAATAAACAGGGTAATAGAATGAGATGCAGAGGAGTAATGGGCAGGAGTTAAATTAAGGACATGGAGAGAAAGCTGAATAGTATTAGAGTGATAAGAATGCTATGGAAGGACATGAGACAGGAAATAAATAGTAGTAAGTGTTGGTTACTAGCATGAAGAGGTAGAAGAGCATGCATTAGTACACACCTCCACAAAAGGCAGAGCTGTCTCACTTTACATTAGAAACAAACACATCTCAAGGCTGGTCAAGCAAAGTGATGCAGTTTTGCTTCTGCACATACAACTCACCATAAGCAAAGTAAAATACCATAATATGTGAGCTATAGGTCCTCTTCCATAATCCAGGGAACCCATATCACTTACTTACATGTAGTGGAGTCAGTATCCATTCAGTTTGTAAGGGTTGTAAGACTGACTGAATAATTGGTAATTGTCTGTTTTTTATATAAATTGGAGGAGGGTGTGGATGGCACATCCCCCCACACTGGGGGGGTGTGGGAGGCACAGCCTCCCACCTAGCTTGGTTTTATATTATATTTCACCGAAAGCTTCAAAACAATGCATTTTAAAACAAAGACATACATACTTACAACACCAATGACTAACTCTTTCCAAAAGACAATATAAACCCAAACTAAATGGGGGGTTATGCACCCCCAATGTGCTGGTCTGTGCCCCCCCACCCCCCTAACTACATATACTAACTCCAGGATCGCACTACAGTGGTGGAAAGGGCAAATACCTTTTACTTCCCTTACAGTACTCTCCACAGTGCCAGCACTTCACTTCAGTGAAATGAGTTTTCAGTAATTTGAGCTTTCAGCGATTTGGTCAGGGTGAACTTAAATTCAGTGAAATGAGCTCTCAATGAAACAAAGTAGACCCATATATATATATGTGCGTGTGCGTGTGCGTGTGTTTGTATCGGATCACAAACGTTTCAAAACTTCGAACATCCTATGGCCGAGACCATATAATAGAAGTTTTGAAACTTGAAACATTTGAATGGAGATCACAGTACAGAGTGGAATGGTAAATGTACCATTTTTCTCACTGTAGTGTGATCTTGGAGTTGGTATATTTAATTAACAGGGGGTGTGGGGGTTGCAGAAACATAAAAAAAATTTTTTTTTTTTAATTTTAGTTTTAAACTTTCAAGACTTCGATCATATGGTCTCGGCTGTATGATGTTCAAAGTTTTGAAACTTTAGTGATCCGATAGGGACTTGTGTATGTGTATATATATATATATATATATATATATATATATATATATATATATATATGGAGCTACTTCAGTAGATCGAACATATTACAAGTTTGAACCACATATGGCCGAGACCATATGTTCGAACTTGTAATAGTTCGAACACTAAAGTAAAAAAAGAAAAAAAGCAACAAAAAACAAAATTAAACGTCTGTAGCACCCACTACAGCCCCCTTACTTAAATATACCAACTCTGAGATCGTTGTGTGTGTGTGTGTGTGTGTGTGTATTTATATATATATATATATATATATATATATATATATATATATATATACATGAGTCCCTATCGTGTGATACGCATAAAGCGTTTGTGTGGATTTTATCTTTTTGTCAGTGTGCTTTCGTGTCAACAATAAATTCTTCTTGACTGATATCCAGGCTGCCTTACCTGTGCCCTCCTTTTGGGTTTATTGGTCGTTTTATCCAAGGCACTTTAGCATCTTTTCTATTTTATATATATATATATGTACTTGCATGTGTATATATACATGCACACGTGCAGACAGACAGACACACACATGTATAACACCTCTGTGAGCAATGCTGTGTTTCATTATTTCAGTAAATATTGTGATACGCAGATTAAACAAATACATTCAGTAATACAGTGTTCAGTTAACACCTGCTACTCTTTTTTAATCATGACATCTTTAATATCACTTAATTATAAAAAAAAAAAAAATCCAATAAATAAAAAATTTAATAATTTTTAAAAAACAGATTTCCATGTCTAATGATGAAGAAAAAGTCAATTAAACCTTACTTTTTTAAAAAAAAGAGAAACATACGTTCTGATAAAATGTGGTATTTTATATTTGTGGATTTGACTGATTGGTAGACATCAGGATTATCAAACCATTTAGCTATACTGATAACATTTTCATCCAATTACTATCTTTTTCACTGGTGCAAACGGACTTCTTGCTTTCCTTTCAAATTCTAGATCAGAAAGAAAATGCTCAGTACAGGGAAAATGTAATTTAGAAGCAAAAGCTCTTCAACACTCTTAGTTCGTAAAAACTCCATTATGTTTAAATGATTTACACACCACCCATACTCTCCATGACATTGAGAACAAATACTCTCTCTAAACTACCTGCATTCAACTAGCGAGATTTGTTCACCTCACTTACCCAGTCAGGGCAGTACTACAACATAGGTAGCAGAATGTGCATTAACTGATTACTGCATCTTCTACAATGAATGTAGACCTGGCAGGGCATACTGGATATAGACTGTAATGAACAGCATTGCAGTGGTAGCACTGAGGTAGGGGGTAGGCAGTGTAATTACTGAAAAGGTTTACTTAATGCTGAAGGAATACGACATGATGCTAGCATTAGTTGATGAGGTAATAGCAGCATTAAAGTGCTTCTGACTATAATGTTACACTGCCTCACTTCAGGTACTCTTTGCTTTTATTATTCTGGGTACATTCAGCATCTAAATATAAAATTCAGACTGCATTTATCAGTTAGACATTAAATGCATAGAAAATGAAGACTGTTGTTACTCCCACAACTTTATGTTTTTACTGTTCTATAAAACCTAAATACTGTATCACGTAGTATTTATTGCTATTTTGTGTCACATAAGCATTGCATTTCCCATGCCACTAAAGCAGACCATTGCACTGAAAGAAATATTTTCCAAGCATGAAGTGTTGCAGTACATGAACATTTATTTTATGTAACATAAATCATATGCATGTAGCAGTCAGTACATAAGTGTTACAAATGAAATTATATGAAAGTCAAGGTGGCTTTCATAAAAGCTCCTTAGGTAATGTGACACAGGCAGCAATGCTATACAACTATGAAGAATAACTAGTAAGTATAGGTGAGGAAGATGAAAAGTCTGCCTCCTCATCAGAGAATCCAACATTTTTTTTCTGTGGCAGTTTGCTTCAACATGTTATTTTTGGCTTCTCACTTGAAGTTGAAGAACTGCAGACAGTATGAGGTGTACAGTGGTATATGGGGAGCATGAGGGGTAAACTAGTGCAGACAACACTGGCATGGCAGCCTGCACACAGAACGCTGGGTACAGTGCTATGGACAGCTCTACTGTATTAGCCTGCAAAAAAACAAGGGGTACAGTAAGATGGGGAGCACCAACCAGCAGACAGTATGTGGGGTACAGCATTACGGACTCTCTGGTGTATGAGACGGCAGACAGTATTAAGGGCACTGTAATATGGACAGTACTAGTGTACCAGCCTGCAGACAGTAAAAGGGGTACTGTAACATGGACAGCACTGGTGTGCCAGCAGGCAGACAGTATGTGGAGTACTGTAATATGGACAGCGCTGGTGTGCCAGCTGGCAAACAGTATAAGGGGTACTGTAATATGGACAGCACTGGTGTGCTAGCCGGCAGACAGTATGCAGGGCACTGTAATATGGACAGCACTGGTGTGCTAGCCGGCAGACAGTATGCAGGGCACTGTAATATGGACAGCACTGGTGTATCAGCCGGCAGACAGTATAAGGGGTACTGTAACATGGACAACACTGGTGTGCCTGTCGGCAGACAGTATGCAGGATACTGTAATATGGACAGCACTGGTGTGCCAGCTGGCAGAAAGTATAAGAGGTACTGTAATATAGAGAGCACTGGTGTGCCAACCAGCAGACCATATGTGGGGTACTGTAGTACAGACTGCAGGGGTGTGCCAGCTTGCTGACTGTATGCAGGGTACTGTAATATGGACAGCATTCATGTGCCAACCAGCAGACTATATGTGGGATACTGTAATATGGACTGGAGTGGTGTGCCAGCTGGCAGACAGTATAAGGGGTACTGTAATATGCACAGCATTGGTCTGCCAGGCGGTAGACAGTATGTGGGGTACAGCAATATGAACAGCATTGGTGTGCCAACCTGCAGACCATATGTGGGGTACTTTAATATGGACTGCAGTGGTGTGCCAGCTGACAAGACAGCATGCAGGACACTATAATATGGAATGCAGTGGTATGCCAGCCAGCAGACAGTATACAGCATACTGCAATATGTACAGCATTGGTCTGTCACCCGGTAGACAGTATACGGGGTATGGTAATACAGACAGCACTGTTGTGCCAGCTGGCAGAAAGTATAAGGGGGATTGTAATATGGACAGCACTGGTGTATAAGCTGACAGAGTGTGTAAGGGGTACTGTAATATGGACACACTGGCTATCAGCAGCATGATAGTGTAAAGGGTACTGTAATATGGACAGCACAGGCATATTAGCTGCAGACAGTGTGAGGGGTACTGTAATATGGACAGCACTGGCATATCAACTGGCAGTGTAAGGGATACTGCAATATGGACAGCACTGTTGTATCAGCTGGAAGACAGTGTAAGGGGTACTGTAATATGGACAGCAATGGCGTATCAGCTGGCAGACAGTGTAAGGGGTACTGTAATATGGACAGTACTGGTTTATCAGCTGGCAGACAGTGTAAGGGGTACTGTAACTATATGGACTCCACTGGTATACCAGGCTGCAGACAGCATGAGGGGCAAAGTATCTTGATTTTCATGTTTGTGATTTACTACACTTTTACAAGTTTAATTGATAATCTCATGACTGTATTTTTTATCACCGTTATTTCCTAAAGATTTGTTTAAAGTACAGAGATTTGTGTCATTTAACCAGTAGCAGTACTTTGTTCCATAATACAGTCAGACAGTTTTGCAAACTCATTCATCTTTTTCTGCTGATTATATATTAATTTTAATAGCAAGGTACACATCCTGGTGCTAATTCGATACACTGCCTGACAGATTTTAACAAAAACAGCTGTTTCCAAAAGTACCTTATTGACAAGAAACAGATTTTCCATTAACCACTGTGGGTAGCTTGAACTGAATTCTGTAGTGTGAATGTTTATTAGGCATGTACAAACTGATGCAGTGCCTTCTGTTTGTTACTGGTTTAATCAGTGTTATATGCAATGGCATATGTTTTTCTTCAGATCATCTTGATATTACCATTAGCATTAGGTGAGCTATCCCAAATACTGACTTCTGCCACAACATAGGTAGCAGAATGTGCATTAAGTGATTACTGCATCTTCTACAATGAATGTAGACCTAGCAGGGCATACTGGATATAGACTGTAATGAACAGCATTGCAGTGGTAACACTGAGGTACGGGGCAGGCTGTGTAATTACTGAAAAGGTTTACTTAATGCTGAGGGAATACGACATGATGCTAGCAGTAGCTGATGAGGTAAGAGGAGCATTAAAGAGCTTCTGACTATAATGTTACACTGCCTCACTTCAGGTACTCTTTGCTTTTATTATTCTGGGTACATTTCATCATCTAAATATAAAATTCAGACTGCAATTATCAGTTAGACATTAAATGCATAGAAAATGAAGACTGTTGTTACTCCCATAACTTTATGTTTTTACTGTTCTATAAAACCTAAATACTGTATCATGTAGTATTTATTGTTATTTTGTGTCACATAGGAATTACATTTCCTCTGGCACTAAAGCAGACCGGTGCACTGAAAGAAATATTTTCTAAGTATAAAGTGTTGCAGTACATGAATGTTTATGTTATATAACATTAATCATATGCATGTAGCAGTCAGTACATTACAAATGAAACTATATGAAAGTCAAGGTGGCTTCCATAAAGGCTCCTTAGGTAATGTGACACAGGGAACAATGCTATACACCTATGAAGAATAACTAGTGAGTACAGGTGAGGAAGATGAAAAGTCTGGCCCCTCATCAGAAATGGCAGCCTGCACACAGAACTCTGGGTGCAGTGCTATGGAGAGCTCAACTGTATTAGCCTGCAAGAAGCACAAGGGGTACAGTAAGATGGGCAGCACTAACCAGCAGACAGTATGTGGGGAACAGCATTACAGACTCTCTGGTGTATCAGCTGGCAGACAGTGTACAGGGTACTGTAATATAGACAGCACTGGTGTGCTAATCGGCAGACAATATGCAGGGCACGGTAATATGGACAGCACTGGTGTGCCAGCTGGAAGACAGAATAAGGGATAATGTAACATGGACAGCACTGGTGTGCCAGCTGGCAGTGTGTTGGGTACTGTAACATGGATTGCAATGGTGTGCGTGCCAGCAGACAATATGCAGGATACTGTAATATGGACAGCACTGGTGTGCCAGCCAGCAGACAATAAGCAGGGTACAGTATTATGGACAGCACTGGTGTGCCAGCCAGCAGGAAGTATAAGGGGTACTGTAATATAGACAGCACTGGTGTGCCAACCAGCAGACCATATGTGGGTTACTGTAATATAGACTGCAGTGGTGCGTCAGCTGGCAGACAGTATGCAGGGTACTGTAATACGTACAGGAGGGGTATGCCAGCCAGCAGACCGTATGTGGGGTACTGTAATATGGACTGCAGTGGTATGTCAGCTGAGAGAGTATGCAGGGTAATGTAATATGGAATGCACTGGTATGACAGCCAGCAGACTGTACGTGGGGTACTTTAATATGGACTATGGTGGTGTGCCAGCCAACAGACACTATGCAGGGTCCTGTAATATGCAGAGCATTGGTGTGCTAGCCGGTAGACAGTATGCAGGATATGGTAATATGGACAGCACTGGTGTGCCAGCTGGCAGAAAGAATAAGGGGTATTGCAATATGGGTAGCATTGGTGTGCCAAACTGCAAACCAGAGGTGGGGTACTATAATATGGACTGCAGTGGTGTGCCAGCCAGCAGACAGTATGCAGGGTACTGTAATATGCACAGCATTGGTCTGCAAGCCAGTAGACAGTATGTGGGGTACAGTAATATGGACAGCAGTGGTGTGACATCTGTCAGAATGTATAAGGGGTACTGTAATATGGACAGCATTGATGTGCCAGCCAGCAGTCCATATGCAGGGTACTGTAATATGGACAGCACTGGTGTGCCAGCCAGCAGTCCATATGCAGGGTACTGTAATATGGACAGCACTGATGTATCAGCTGATGGAGAGTGTTAAGGGTACGGTAATATGGAAAGCACTGGCATATCAGCTGGCAGACAGTGTAAGGGGTACTGTAATTTGGACAGCACTGTCATATCAGCTGGCACTGTAAGGGGTACTGTAATATGGACAACACTGTTGTATCAGCTGGAAGACAGTGTAAGGGGCACTGTAATATGGATAGCACTGGCATATCAGCTGGCAGACAGTGTAAGGGGCACTGCAATATGGACAGCACTGGCATATCAGCTGGCAGACAGTGTAGGGGGTACTGTAATATAGACAGCATTGGTGTGTCAGCCAGCAGTCCATACGCAGGGCACTGTAATATGGACAGCACTGGTGTATCAGCTGACAGAGGGTGTAAGGGGTACTGTAATATGGATAGCACTGGCATATCAGCTGGCAGACAGTGTAAGGGGTACTGTAATATGGACAGCACTGGCATAGCTGGCACTAAGGGGTACTGTAATATGGACAGCACTGTTGTATCAGCTGGCAGACAGTATAAGTGGCACTGTAATATGGACAGCACTGGTGTGGCAGCTGGGAGACAATATGCAGGGTATGGTAATATGAACAGCACTGGTGTGCCAACCAGCAGACCATATGTGGAGTACTGTAATATAGACTGCAGTGGTGTGCCAGCTGGAAGAATATATACAGGGTACTGTAATATGGACAGCATTGGTCTGCCAGCCAGCAGACCGTATGTGGGGTACTGTAATATTTACTTATCTATTTAACATTTGTTTACCGGGAAAGTCCAACTTGCAATAAAGCCAATTTTCAGAGGAGGCCCGATGAGAAATGCTCCAGACGCATGTCTTTGCAACGTGGGAAGAAACTGAAGTACCCAGAAAAAAAAAACAGACGAACACAGGGAGGACATGCAGCCTCCGCACAGAAGGCACTCCAGTTGAGAATAAAACTGGAGAACCTCTTGCTGTGAGACGACAATGCTACTGCTGCACCACTGCGCTGTAATATGGACTGCAGTGGTGTGCCAGCTGGCAGACAGTATGCAAGGTACTGTAATATGGACTGCAGTGGTATAACAGCCAGCAGACCATATGTGGGGTACTTTAATATGGACTGCAGTGGTGTGCCAGCCAGCACACAGTATGCAGGGTACTGTAATATGCACAACATTGGCCTGCCAGGTGGTAGACAGTATGTGGGGTACGGTAACATGGACAGCACTGGTGTGTCAGCAGGCAGAAAGAATAAGGGGTACTGCAATATGGACAGCATTGGTGTGCCAGCCTGCAGACCATATATGGGGTACTGTAATATGGACTGCTGTGGTGCGCCAGTCAGTAGACAGTATGCAGGGTACTATAATATGTACAGCATTGGTCTGCCAGCCAGTAGACAGTATGCAGGGTATGGTAATATGGACAAAACTGGTCTACCAGCTAGCAGAAAGTATAAGGGGTACTGTAATATGGGCAGCATTGGTGTGTCAGCTGGCAGACCATATGTAGGGTACTGTAATATGGACAACACTGGTGTATCAGCTGACAGGGAGTGTAAGGGGTACTGTAATATGGACAGCACTGTTATATCTGCTGGCAGACAGTGTAAGGGGTACTGTAATATTATGGACAGCACTAGTATATCAGCTGGCAGACAGTGTAAGGGTTACTGTAATATGGACAGCACTGGCATATCACCTGGCAGTGTAAGGGGTACTGTAATATGAACAGGACTGATGTATCAGTTGCCTGACAGTGTAAGGGGTTCTGTAATATGGACAGCACTGGTGTATCAGCTGGCAGATAGTGTAAGGGGTACAGTAATATGGACAGCACTGGCATATCAGCTGGCAGACAGTGTAAGGGGTACTATAACATGGACAGCACTGGCATATCAGCTGGCAGTTTAAGGGGTACTGTAATACGGACAGCACTGTTGTATCAGCTGGCAGACAGTGTAAGGGATACTGTAATATGTACAGCAATGGTGTATCAGCTGGCAGACAGTGTAAGGGGTATTGTTATATGGACAGCACTGGTGTATCAGCTGGCAGACAGTGTAAGGTGTACTGTAATATGGACAGCACTGGTGTATCAGCTGGCAGACAGTGTAAGGGTACTGTACAATATGGACTCCATTGGTATAGCAGGCTGCAGACAGCATGAGGGGCACAGTATCTACATTGTCATGTTTGTGATCTAATGCACTTTTACAAGCTTAACTGATAATCTCATGTCTGTATTTCTTATCACCGTTATTTCCTAAAGATTTATTGAAAGTACACAGAGATTTGTGTCATTTAACCAGTAGCAGTACATTGTTCCGTAATCTAGTTAGACAATTTTGCAAAGTCATTCATCTTTTTCTACTGATTATATATTAATTTTAATAGCAAGGTACAGATCCTGGTGCTACGTCAGCACACTGTGCCCAGACAGATTTTAACAAAAACAACTGTATCCAAAAGTGCCTTGTTGACAAGAAACAGATTTTCCCTTAACCTTTGTGGGTAGCTTAAACTAAAATCTGTAGTGTGACTATTTTCATTTGAGAAACCACTACTTAACTTTGCTCAGTTATTCAGTATGTTTATTAGGCATGCACAAACTGATGCAGTACCTTCTGTTTGTTACTGGTTTAATCAGTGTTATATGCAATGGCATATGTTTTTCTCCAGATCATCTTGATATTACCTTAGCATTAGGTGAGCTATCCCAAATAACTGACTTCTGCCACTGCAGGCACATTTTTATTAAAGTTAAGGCTGTCATCCACAAGTGTGCTTAGTCCTTTATAACAGTATGTATTGAGTATATGACCATCAGTTTTATAATGAACGTTCACAGCATCCTTTTCAAATGAAGAAAATGAAATTTCTTTTTACTGAACATAAGATTGCAGCATCAGTGCTCAGTGCCATGATCCCCATGTAGCATTGCTGGGTTTGTGGTGGAGGCTGTAATGCTTTCTACCTTTACTCTGTCATCCAGAGGTGGCCACCTTCTTTTACATTAGAAAAGGGGATACCAGGCGGTGACACACCCAACAACCATCTCTGTGGTATACTCAGGTGCATTTACAATGAGGCATTCTCCCTGCTATAAATCACTGTCATGTCTATTTAGTAACCACTTTTTCCTTCAGTTAATTGTATAGTAGTTTTTTCAACAATGTTTAGCTTAGTCAATACATATATATGGAAGATCATGAGAAATACTCTTGTTGGATCAAAATACACAGTAGAAGGTCCACGTATGCTGTATGACTCTTCATCAGTGACAGTACTTACTTTCAAATGCTGTAAATTTAAAAAAAATAATTTTAAAAAACAGAATGATGTCAAGTTTAAAAAGCAGGGACTTCATATCTCACACCCATAGCGATCATGATCTCTAACTAAAAGGTGTCCTGTTTTTCTTCCATTTTTTTTTTCACTTTAACTGTTCCATGATTACCCTTTCCAGTACTTTAAAAATGCAATGTAGCTGTTGATAAATTTACTCCAGATTTACACTGTTCCATTTTTGTGCCCTGTGCAAGTGGGCCATATGAGCTATTTGTTGCCTAAAATGCAAACATACTTTCCACATTGCATTTTGCTTCCCCCTCCTTATGATCACATATCCAAATGACCCCTTATGAGCCCTAGTATGATACTGAGATCTGTTAACATAGGAAATGGATAAGAGGCTTGAGTATACGTAGAAAGTTACTGATTCGATGAACACTATTCTGTTTATCAAGCTGAATATTCTTGTAAAAAAGTCAGTGCTCCTTTTTAGAGAAATACTACTGCATCAAACTGACACTCCATGTTCATACAAGTGGTGAAAAGCAAAATAACCTGGGCTATCTGTCTGCATTTAGTGTGCACCTTCCTCTAACGAATGCCTCTTTGTGTGTGTGTGTGTGTGTGTGTGTGTGTGTGTGTGTGTGTGTGTGTGTGTGTGTGTGTGTGTGTGTGTGTGTGTATAGATAAGTTGGAATTACTCAGGACAGTTTCTTCTTCCATGGTAAGCTTACAGTTAGTATGCAGCACTGTCATGGAGTATCTGCCTTGGCCAAGCTACTTCAGATTTTAGATTACTCTGACCTTGCCTCTCTGGTTTCACACATATTAGCAATTACATTCTGCTTGCTGAGCACACACAAGCAAATCTGCAGTCTGTGGTTACCACTCCACCCATACAGTATAAGAAGGAATCAGTACTGCAAACTAAACAAGGATATACATTTTGAGCCTCAAGAGCAGGGTCAGTCCACCCAGCATTCTACTTGTATGTTTTATGAGAGTAAAGCTATTACATTAGCAGTATTTCTTAGTAGTTCTCAGCTTGCTAATAAAACTGACTGTTGTAGCCTTGTATCCACCCCCCAGCTAGTACAGTAATCCTAACTGTCCAATAGACAGTATACATTTAATTCAGATCCCTGTGACTAAATTAACCGTCAAGCAACCCTCTCAGTGTTTTCTGCCTTAGTTTGTATCACTTGGAGGCCCACCTGTTTATTTGCATCTCTATACATTCCCCTTCATTGCTAATGTATCTCCCTACTCTAATCTGTGCACAAACTGGTTACTAATCAGCAAGTCAATGTGAAGACACACTCCCAACCTTAATAAACTTTGCTGTCTCTTCTCTCCTTCACTTTACAGGTAGTTTGAATTATTACTTACCACCTCTGAGGCCTTCACTGATTTCCATTGATTGCCTCTCTGTTTTTTTTGCATTCCACCTGGTTTACACCCCTTGTGCTATCTCCCTCCCTCAATACTAAGTCTGTATTAGACTCCTGCTGAGCATGGAGCCATCTTTAAATTTCTAGTCTCCCACCAGGACACAAGTGCTCTTCAGCAATTACATTCTGCTTGCTGGTAAGCCATTAGACCTCAGGAATTTGTTTAAAGTGTTCAGATTTGTAATTACTTACTTTTTTCTCTTGTCTTGGTGGGCTCTGCCACGCTCCGTTCACCCTCGCTAACGCTTGGGCTCTCTCTGCTCCCCTGCCCCCTATTCCCTCCCGTCTCCACTACCTCTACATTTATAGTAATCACAGCCACACTCACAGCTCACCCTCACATCACCTCCACCAATCACAGCTCCTCAAGTCATATCACATTATACCACACCAACTTGCTCCACACAAAATACTCCCAATCACTCTCATTCCCACTAGGCATTTTTTACATCACCCACACTACTTCCCCATCCACATATAGTGCAACCCTATAATTCCTAGTCAGACTCCCCACCTAGAACCAACTTAAACTTTATAACCATGACTATCACACAACTAAGTCTAGTCTGTCTTCTCATAATTCTTTACAACACCACAAGTTATCACTCTAGCAATATTCCTAAACTTAGTAGCACAACACTACATTATGCACTGTCATATACAGACACCACACATTATAATATCTGCCCACAATTGTTCAAGAACTACATAACAGACCAATTCAGAACTAAACACATATTCTCTCATTCCTACTCCTTTCTCACACTCCTCACCAAACTCCAACATCTGTATCACCATTTTAACAGCAGGCTCACCATAAGTGGGGATATTCACCCCAACCCAGGCCCAATCCATCTTGTCCAACACAAACTGCTCCAACACAAATGTCAGAACATAACATCCCCACTTTCTTCATCCCTGGGCAAATCAACAACAGCAGCAAAACCATCCATCTTTTAATGCTAAATATTAATATTAGAAGTATCAAAAATAAAATACGTGAACTCTAGGCCACAATGGCACACTACTCCTCAGACATAGTTGCTTTAACAGAAACCTGGCTAAATAAAAACATAGCTAACTCAGAAGTTCTCCCTACCGGCTACAATATCATTAGACAAAACAGACTGCTTCGTAAAGGGGATAGAACTGCTTTACTGTACAAGTCCAACTTAACTGTCCATCAATTACCAAACTCCTACCCCTCCCCCAATAATTGGGACATACTTATCTCACAACTTCAACTTCACCCTAAAAAGGTCATCACCACAATTGTAATCTATATTCCACCTGGTAATACATCTGCTAGCCTTGAAGACTTCTTATCCTGGTGTTCTTCCACATACTCACAAGAAACCCTTATTCTGGGGGACTTCAACCTAGATTGGTTCACCTGTATATCAGAACCACCAAGTAATCTAATAAATCTTCATGACTACTAGCAGCTAGTCCAAATTCCAACTAGATGTGATAAAAAATCTAAAAGGGAATCCATCCTTGACTGGGTCCTAACTAACAACCCCACATTGTACCCTCACACAGGCAGTCTCCCAGACACCTTAAGTGACCACAACATTATATACTTTATACATAGTAGAACAAGCATATGCAAAACCACTAACTATACATCCACTAGAAACACAAAAAAATTATCTTCTGAGGTACTCAACACTTTACTCTGTAACTGTGACTGGACCCCCCTAACCCCCCCCCCCCACCCACCCACTTGACCCGACTGTAGCATATTTCAACAAAACATTTCTACAACACCTAGACACTGTCGCTCCATTGTGATAAATCAAGGTTAGAAGCTCTACAAACCCCTGGCTCAGTAAAGAAACCAAACAAATCCTCAAGTCCAGAGACACTGCCTGGCTTTACTATAAAAAAAACAAAGAAACACAAAGCCTAACTAAGTACCAAGAACTGTGAAACCGTGCAAAAAAATGCATTAGGCTGGATAAAAAAATCCTACTACACAACACTACAAACTAAATATCAACACAACCCCCAAATATTTTGGAAGAATGTAAACCAGCTACTAAAATCCACCCAAAAGGCTACCCCCAAACCAACCACCCTGACACTAAAGTTCCCATCGAAACACAATTCAACTCCCAATTTGTGAACTCAGTTCTATCCTTAGTATCACAGGACAGTTCCTTCCTCACTATCCCCCCCAACACAAATAACACTAATACAAGCTTTACCCTCAAAACAGTTTCCACCACTTCAATCAAAAGCATGCTCTCCAAACTAAAAACCGCATCAACAGAAGCCGACCTACTCCCCAGCTATTTCTTGAAACTCACAGCAGATGCTATTGCTATCCCAGTCTCCACTCTCATAAATAGATCAATTGTTGAAACCTATGTGCCCAAACTCTGGAAAATATCCTATGTTACACCCATACATAAAGGCAGGACCTCCACTGAACTTAATAACTACAGACCCATTGCTTTACTCTCCCCCTGGCCAAAATCCTAGAAAAATGCATCCATACCCAGGTGCTAAAATATCTCCTAGACAGCAACATCTTGTCACCTACTCAGCATGGTTTCAGACGTGCCCATGGTACCACAACAGCCCTCCTCTGCTTCACAGACACAGTAAACCATCTCAAAAATGAAGGCCTACAGGTGTCAACTCTTTTTTTGAATATGTCCAAAGCATTTGACACAGTCTCACACCAAATCTTGCTAAACAAACTAAACCAATATCACCTATCAAATTCCACTCTTACCTGGTTCCGAAGCTACTTAACTGACAGGTACCAAGCTGTGAAATGGGAAAATTCTCTCTCTCCTCAGCTGCCCATAACTATAGGAGTCCCCCAGGGTTCTATCTTAGGACCACTACTATTTACAGTCTTCACAAATGACCTCCATACCTCCACACAGCATGCATCTATCATTCAATATGCAGATGACACTACCTTAATCTGTGCTGCACAAAACATTCCCACCCTTCTGCAAACAACTCAGCTAGCATTCTCTGACGCTGAAAACTACCTTACCAAAGCCCAACTTATCCTCAATCCAAAGAAAACTCAGCTTATGATTATAACCAGTTCTAACAAAAACACTGATAACAGTCAATTCACTATCTACTCCAGAAATGCTACTCCAATCACTCCAGTGGCACAGGCTAAGCTATTGGAAATAACCATAGACTCCCACCTAAAATGTGATAGTCATCTCAACTTAACTATTAAAAAAGTACATGCCAAACTGGGATCACTCTACTGTATCAAACCATTTCTTACCAATAACACAAAATCAGCCATTGCTCACTCCCAACTTCTATCCACCCTACTCTATGCATCTCCCATTCTGACTAATCTCAACAAAACTGAACTAAGCAAAATGGAAGCCTGCTATAACAGAATTGCCTGCTTTGCTGCAAATTGCTCATATAGAACTCATCACTGTACTGCTTTCAGACAGCTCCACTGGCTTGAACTGCCCAACCTCCTAACTTACAATCAGCTCTGCCTTTGTCATTCTATTACCTCCCCAATAAGTGTCCTGCCCTCAAAAACCTAGTACATCACTCAGCCAAAAGGCCTCTTAGATCATCAAGCAAACTACTGCTAGAAGTCACCAACAGCTACAATAACTTTAGAGATGTGCTATATAGTAGTCCAGTGGCTACAAAATGGAACTCTGTCCCCACTAGTATTCAAAATACATCATCCAAAGCCTCCTTTAAAGACCTCATCAGGCAACATCTCAAGCAAAGTTGGCAGTGCCATAATTGCTCCCCAGGCTAGTGAAAGTGGATAAAGTATACATACTAAATCTAGAGTACTTGATAATAGTTTTCAATCTTACTCACAAACACTGGCTAATCTACAATTTATGTACTGTACCTGTGTACTATGTATGTATTCTACCTATGTTCCAAAATTCAGCTGTACACCACAAATCTATTAATTACCGTTATTTTTAAATTAATATTACTTTTGTTTGTTCTCTCCACTGTAACTGTTGATGTGCGGTATACCACTGTAAAAACATGTCTTTTGTAATTTGTGTATATACTGATCATGTCTAACTAAATGTATCTGTAATTTTTCTTTGTGGAGCTTTTCTCCCCGGGCCTCTGCTGAAAAAGGGCCTTTTCAGCTCCGTCAGACACTCCCGGTTAACAAATGTAAAATAAAAAAAAAATGAGGTACCCACCTGCACTTTGGACTCTTACCTAGCAAGAATGCATTGTAATGGGCCCCATATCTACCATGCCATTTCCTCTTCTTTGAGAGCTGGGTCCCTTCCTTGTGTACTAAGGAGAGTTTAATAGCCTTTATCAAAAAGAAGCCTAAGTTCCTAGCAGCCAGGACAGTTGCTGTCCTCTCGCTTACATTCTTACAATCATGAGGTTTAGCACAGAACATGTGTCTCTTACCTCTTGATGGTTAAGACTTCTCACTTTGACAATATTATCTTGCAGTTTATTTTTATTTATTTATTTATTTTATTTGACATGTGTTAACCAGGATGGCCCCACTTGGTCAGAAAGAACCCTTTTTCAGAGGAGGCCTGCGGAGAAAAGCTCCACTTACAAAAACAGAGATGGGCAAACTGTATACAAAAAAATATAACATTTCATAAGTTACAGTAGGTACATTGTTATAAGGCAGATGATAACTAGACATGTATATAAATGGGAAAACACACTATTCCATAAAATACAAGTAAATGATATAAAATGAGGAGTAGAGATTTACAAAGGTCTTTTTTAGGTAAGGGATAGCAGAGATGGAGAGCGAGAGTGAAGGAAATTTTAGTTAAAATAAAGGCTCCACTATCAATGTTCTAGGTACTCCTAATTTTCTCCTTCATAATTCCAAATTGGCTATTGAAGCTGGTAAAGTTAGTGGTGAAGTCAAGTTGCTAATCACAGCAAACCTCTTAGCTTGTAAAATTGAACCTTATGGTGTGATAATTCTGATGTCTGCTAACTTAAGTCTTATCCAGTCCACTGCCAAAACTATAAAAACAGCAATTCCAAAAACAGTAGCAGACTATGAGATTACCTCAGAACACACTAATTGTCAAAAGAAAATGCAGCCAGATGTCCCTATGTTTGTTTTAGTTAAATACTACCATTATTCTTATAGCTTAATAAGCCATCCATTCCATGGATGCTAAAAGATGGTTACAGGCAGCAGGTAAGTGCTCTAATCATTTTTAAACTGTCTTCTGGATAAATGGCATGAAGTAAGGAGCAGGAAGATGGTGAATTAGAGCATTAAGGGTATTTCAGTGACTTCTGATTAATGGTCAGGATATACTTTGTAGAAGCTGTTGCAGCTGAAGTTGTATTTAAAGTTGCAGCTGCTTTGATAAAAAGATAACTGCAGCAGACGGTAGTGGGATTGAGATGTATATATGATACTGAACTTTTTCAGTAGGATCAACCATGTTCAACAAATGATCCTATTTATTTTGTTATCAGATGAAAAACTGAACTGCTTCCTAAGCTAGGTAGTCTATAGGGTAACTCCTTTCCAAAAATAGACCTTTAATAAAATCCATTTCCTGTGGAAATGTGCCATATAGAGTCAGTGGTCATTCTGGAGGCCCTAATCATTTGCCCCATTACAATACCCTTCTTTTGATAACAAGGATGTTCATCAGAAAGTATAAGTAGGAGTTTGAAAATGTTTCCTTCTGAAAAAATACTCAATTGAAATTTACTCTTATCAAAATACCCTTGTAAATATTTACATCTAAAGAATTGATAGCCTCGGTGGAATGAAAATGAGTGAACCTTAAAAAAGTAGCACCTTCAATATAATGATAAAATTCTTTTAAATCATCCTCTGACCCTCTCCAAAATAAACATATATCATCTAAAAAATGAGTGTAATACTCTATAAATGGAGCAAACTGGGAGGACAACACAAAATTCTTCTCCCAGAAATAAAGCACCAAATTAGAAAGCAAAGGGGACAACAAGTACCCACGGCAACCTCTTGGATTTATTTATAACAGTCGCCGTTAAAATAAATAAAGTTATTTTTTAAAACTAATTCCATAAATTCTAACAATAGGCTCACTTCAGTATTGGTTAAATAGTCACATTCAAGCAAAACTTGGTAAAACCATTCCAAACCCTCCAAATGGAGTATGCTTGAAAACAAATCAATAATAACTATAGTAACAAATATCACATTTTCATCATCTAAGTCTGGTGTGATATTCCTAGAGGAGTCTTTTGATATATGTTTAATAGATGAAACAAAAGACTTCCATTTCTGATCAATAAAAATGGCTAGAAGCTCAGTTTTAGATCCCGCCCCTGATACTGTGGGACACAAAGAGGGGCCCTCAGTACTTTTATGAACTTTGGGTATATAAAAAAATGGAGGAATATAAGGTTTTTCCACAGATAAGAACTCCAAAATATTTCTTATCGATCCCCCCTTGGAGGAAGTGGTCATTAATAAAAAAAATCAGTCTTTGAATAAGCAATCTTTATTTCAATCTTGGATACCAAATTGTACTTCTGATCATCACTTAGTATCCCAAACATACTTGATTCATAATCTGTAGTATCCTTACCACACCTCAACTTTTATCTGGTTTCATAATTCGATACCCCGACTTTACTAAATACTGTAGTAAGGACCTCTCCCCATCAGACAAATTCAAGCCTCTACCTTTCTTATACTCCTGTATTTTTCTGAATTCAACCTCTGCCAGGTCTAAACAAATCTTTAAAGTAGGATGCAGAGGTGGATTAATAACACTTTTTCTCCTGAGAGCTTCATCATTTTGATTCATGTTAGAATTAACAAATAAATAACCAAGGTTAATTTTCCTAAGGAACAATTTCAAATCAACCAGTGCATCGACAACTTTTAGAGGCCTACTTGGTACAAAATTAAAGCTTTTTACAAACAAATCAAAGAAACGTTAATCAATGTTCAAGTCAGTACAGTTAAAAACATTAAAATTGAGGAAAGTGTTCTTAATATTTCCACGTGACACTTTAATGGTATCGGTATCGTCAGCTGAATCAATGGAGCTCAATCTCTGTTGTACATGTTGGCATGGTAATAATCCCTTTCTCCCCCCCCCCTCCCTCGAGCATTGAAATTGTCCATGTTTACTGTCTGAAAATCCAGTTCTTGCTTCTTTGCTATCCACTCACTGCATCTCTGAGGGGGGGGGGGGGTAAGGGGAAGGGTTAGGGGTGACTTCATTGTCCATTGCTGTATTACTGTCATCTCCATCCAAAATCACTGTACAACTAACAGAAACTGTTGTCTACTCCTTCAACTTTCCCTTAAGCAAGGGATAGGTCCTTCCGTCTTGATATTCATTTAAGTCCCTTTTCATTTTACCCATCTTTCTCCTGCAAATATCCTCACAGATACAATCAGCATTTTTGAAAGTCTTATAATAGTTTTATCATATTATGCATAAGATCCGAAATAATTTTATCATTTAAAATGTTCAGTTCATCCAGCAATCTATTCAAGTTCTGTTGATAATTTCTCATCATAACCCTCATAAGCTCAATACCAATATATTGAAGGCACTACTTCTTTTTAAGGTTCACTCATTTCATTCCACAGAGGCCATCAATTATTTAGATGTAAATATTTACAAGGTAAATTTCAGTCAAGGATTTTTCAGAAGGAAACATTTTCAAACTCCTACTTACACTTTTTTAGTGAACATCCATTTTATCAAAAAAGGGTGAAGGGTATTGAAAAGGGGCAAATGATTAGGGCCTCCAGAATGACCACTGACTATAACACATTTGGATTTTATTAAAGGTCTATTTTTGGAAAGGAGTTACACTATAGACTTAATTGATCAGCTTGCCCTTGAAGTTATGAATGATTGTAACCAAAAGTATTTTCCTATATTAGGGTCGCAAACAGTTTTACGGGTTTCAAAACCCCCTGATGAGAATTTACAGGTTTTGTTTGAATTCTAAAGCTACTGAAAAAGTTAATAAGTACGGGAGTATCTTAATGCTAACACCTGAAATTACCCAAGTTATTCCAGACACACCAGTGTTTTTAGGAAGAGGGGTAGAAATTTAAATGAAATTCTGGATAATCATAACTTGGAAAAAACTGTTAGGCTTAATATTAGTAACAAGAAATTTGGGCCTTTTAAGTGTGGATTTTGCAACCAATGCCAATATATGATGAATTCTAGTGAAGTTTATCTTGAGGCCAGGGATATTACTATTAAGTCTTTGGGACACTTTAATTGTAATAACCAGGGAGTTGTTTACTTTGTAAAGTGCATGGCTTGTACCAGTTTTTATGTTGGTAAGACAGAAAGGGTACTAAGGAAGCATATTTATGGACATATATATGATATGATTCATTGTAAAGATAGTAACACACTTTACAGGCATTCCAAGGGGTGTGCAACCAGTAAATATCCTTTTTTGTATTTTGTTCCATGACATGACAGTGGACTATGAGAAACTAAATTAGAATATAGAGAGTTGCTTTGGCAACTGAGGTTGAAAGCTGGAAACCCCCACGCTTAAATGACAATATAAGTATTTCTATTGTTCTAAAAATTAGAGCTGCTAAATTATGAAGGGATGTGTTTTATTTGAAATTATATATTTAATATATTTTTGTGTTAATTATTACTTGAACATCTTTCAAAAAGTTTATTGTTTTAAAATCTAGGAGTTTACATGCACTTAGTTAATATGTATATATACTTGTATTTTATATATTAAAACTGTTTTTATAGCTTAATTCAGTTGTTAATTTTGAGTATAAAATTTTTATTAGAAGGTCTGATCATAATGTGCTTGGCATATACATTTTTAGGCACTTGTTTTACAGTTTCTATGTTATTCTAATGAGTTCAAGAGGGACTTGTTTTGATTGGTTCAATGTAATTATAAAATGGTTGGCTGAATTAATGTATTTGTTCTGATGAAGTCTGACATATTGCTGATGAAAGTGCTTAACCAATTGTGTTTATTTAATAAAGTTAGTTTATATACTCTTACTTCTTGGTTCAGTTTTCCATTTTATGGTTCTTGGTTTTTTGGCAGTGGTTTTGTGTTTTTATTGAGTATTTTAAACTACGCTCTCATTATAGATTGGATGCTTTGTTATAAAAAGTCAATCTAAAATTAATTCTCAACAAAACTTTTATTGACATCTTAATGTGTTAGTGAGGCAGTTTGGTTGCTTTTACACCTGAATGCTTGGACGTTTAAGTAGACTTCCTTCTTCTAAGTCATCTTTGCCAGACAATTTTGTTATACAGTTATTAATCTAAGAAACAAGAATACTGACTTGAGTATTTCATTGAGTTATAGAAAATATTGCACCTAGAGTGTGTCTTCTGCATAGACAGTGGACATCAAGTCTGCTTTTAATATATTTTTTACAACAGAAGCATTGTTGTCATATTAGGAAAGATGGTTAAAGTTGAGTGATGAAGCTTGATGCAGACAATGATAACTGCATTTAAGCACAGACAGCTAAATATGAGCATTCTTTACATCCATATATCAGTATTAGTTTTGCTTTTCCCCCCTCTTTTTGACAATCAGAAAATTTAAATTGTCATTACCTTCCTTATCATTCTTGCAACTGCTGGCTAATTTTGCCAGATACACATTGCACACACTATCATCTGGAAATTGAAAGTAATACAGAAATACCTGTCTCCAAACATTCATCTTAAAAACAGAGGATACTTCAATCAATTGTAGAGTATTTTGTACATTTATTAACTCCTCTGGGCAGACACTAAACAGCAGAATCATTTTAACGTCATTTATAATAAACAGTAGTTTGCCAATGAAAAATTAATACTGAACATAATTATCATCACATTTGTGATATTCGGCAGCCGTAATAATTATTACTTATATCATCTGCAAAAATTTGCAGAAAATATCAAGGACAGAATGTAATTATCACACTTCTGCAGCTCTCACAGGACTATGATTGTCATTAGGAAAAATACATTTTAGCAAATATAGCCCGGATAAGAAGTGGGTGTATAAAGTTTATTTCTGAACAATTTTTCAAGTACAGCATTAGTAACAGTTATTGCATTTTTGCAGTGATATAACTGATCAAAACTGATTTGGCAAAAAAAAAAAACTGTTTGCCATCAAGGAGCTTGATGCCCTGCAATGGGCAGTGTTTAACTAAAATGGACAGCTTATCCCTTTGGTGTGGAAGCCTTTTTTACTAAGAATGTTCTTTTACGTTCAGGTCACCAAGGGGCATTTTTAACAAGGAGCTTCAAATAATGAGGGTGCTTTTAATGCTCTGTATAAAGTCTCCTCTAAGGAGATGGTAAGATACAGAAAAGGCAGAGAGTTGCTGTAATTTTTTGAAATAAGACAACTCCTGAAGTCCTTCAATTCACTTTGTGAGCAAACTTTGTACCTTCTCCAAATAAATCATATGATGTGTGAGTTGGTTACAGAACTGAGTACAGCATTCTATAATTGATGTAATAAGAAACATACAAAGGTGACCATTACTTTTCTGGCACAGCATTCAATCCCCTGGAGGATAAGTCAAGCAACTTTATATACTTTGCGGATAGAATATGTGCTACACAGCTCCTGAATGAAAGGTCACCTTCTACAAGGATCCTGAAATCTTTTACATCTGATATTGTCATTTTCATTCATTCCTCGATGAATGGGGTTCAGATCCGATCTTCAGATCTGACTTTGCCACTTTTCTTAGATTCTAGGATCCAGCTCTTGAGCTCCTCCCTTACCTATAATTCCCCTAATCACTGTACTACCTCTCTTTTGCCGCTTATCAAGATCGGACAGGGTTGCAATCGCTCAAGCTCCTTGTTGGGTTTTAATGAGTTAATAGTTATATACTTCCATTTTTCCTTATATAATACTAAGACTATCTCCCTTACCTTCCTAATTCTTTCTTTACCAGGTTTTACAGTATATTTTAACTATCATTGTTGATAGTTTGTTTTTTCCCTTTTCCTTGTATACCTTAAGGTAGTTCTCTGGTTACCACTACTGATATTTAGACCTTTTTCTTCTTTTTCCTACTTTCCAGTTTAGTGCACACACACAAACACAACAAAAAAACACAAAGACACACACACACACACACACATATATATATATATATATATATATATATATATATATTTTTCTGTACACACTTTGCTTATCTTTTTGCAGTATGGTTGATAAACCTACTAGTTTCAAAACATGCACTTCCTGTGGGCATAAGATCCTCAACTCTGTGTGTGTTGTTTTGGCCCAGCACATCTGGACACCTCCTGCTCCATTTGTGCGGCCTTCAATGCTAGGGCTATTAGCGATAGAAGAAACAAGTTGATTTCAAGAGGCCTCCTTCTGGCCTCAGCTTCTTTTGCATGTACTTCTTCTTCAGGGGCTTAAATCCCATCTCAGAAAACTAAGGAGCCCAGGAAGCACTGTAAATGCTCACCTGCCTGGACTCCTCAATCCATACCTTCTTCAGAAGCCTCCAAAGAAAGTTTCTAAGAGTTCAGATCCAAAGTCTTCAGATCTGACTCCTGCTATAGCCAAATCTCATTGGCCCCATACTTGAAGATTTTCTCCAGAGCAAGTATCCCTGAGATAGAGGTCTCCTTTTCTGCAAGAGACTCACAAAAAGTTATCCAAGCCACTTTCCACTTAATCTTCTGTTGTGTCTTTTGGAAGTCTTTCCAAGTCAGAGGGGGATAGGATGATGAGAAAATTCCTCAGAACATAGGTCCAGATGAAGGCTTGTCGGCTCCATCTCCCATCAGATCCAAGAGCCTTCAACCTTCTTTCCAGCCTGTAGTTGCTCCTTCTCCAATCCAGCTTACCATTTTGGAGCCCTTGGATCCAAGACCACAGAGAGTCACATCGTCTGAACCAAAAATTATTTCATCTTCCACTCTGGCGACTTTCCTGATCCAATTGGCTCATACTCCTTTGGAACATGATGGCTCTTGGAGCTGAAGCATCGGCATCAGATCCGAGATGTTGACTTTGACTCTGAAGTGTTTGGAACTGTCACTTCCTCTCAGAGCTTCGATGTTGGATAGTTCAGCTCTGACTCCCCCTTTTGAGCAGAGGATCAGGGAGGGCTGGAGATTCACTTCTCCCAGATTCTTGGCTCTGGTAGGGATTGTCCTCAGCTTCGCCTGGTTTCTCTGCCTTCAAGGTTATGGAGAGGGTTATCTTGCATCCCAGACTAGTTTCAACTCTTGTTCCTTCAGATCCATGTCCTGTTCCTCTTAAGATCCTGTGTCTGAGTCTTGTCATCCTACACCTCAAGGGCAGCCAGCCCAGATGAGCTTCCAAGAAGTATCCACCAGGGAATTCCTTGTTTCTTCTGACACCTAACCAGAACATCCCACTGAGGAAGTCCCTCGGAAGAGGTCCCGCACTTGAATTCCTGCAGGATTCCCTCACAGAAGACACTGATTCTGATGAAGGGGAAGGATCCCCTAGATATCCACTTGATGTTTTGTTTGGAGATATTTTACAGATCCTAGTCTTTCCAAACCCCATTCCAGGAGGAATCGGTCTGTATTCTTGGAAACCTTTGGGTCTGGACCATCTACGTCTTGGGTTACCCCACCTGCAGATGAGCTGATAGACCTTGTCTCTCACAGAGCATTGAAGGAACTGGACTCTGTAGAACCGATGCCCAAATGTCTGCACAAGATTTTGAGTGCTCCTAATGTTAGACAACACTGGACTAGGAGTATCTCCATAGATGCCCTGGATGCCATGGTTGTTGCAGCAGCCACTAAGAAGGAGTTGGTTGAAAAGAGGTCCTTTGTCCATCCCCCTAACAGGGAGTCTACGGTGTTGGACGGGTTTGGGAAGTGGAAGCAAGTGTATGCATCAGCAACCTTTACCTTATGCTTGCTAAATTATTTGGTGCATTTCACTAGGTTTCATAGAGACTTAGTGAAGTAACTTTCTAACTCTACCCCTTGGTCCATGTTCGCAGAGGAACAGAGGTCCTTCTCCTCAAGATTGGTCCCCCTACAATCCATTACTAACGCATCCTTGAGGTTAATCTTGCACAAGCTGAAGGTTCATCATGGTCTGCCAGTTCAGCCAAAGCCATTAGGAGACATACCTGGATGTGGCTGTGCGATTTTGTGGAGCCCTTTAAGGCATCATTCATCAATGCTCCTTTTGATGGATCTTTCTTGTTTGGGCCAATAGTTAAAGAGATTCTCATGCAGTGAGAAGGATGGAAAGACCTTATCTACAATGGGAATCTGCTTTTCTACCCCAAAGAGACCCTTTTCTAGGAATTAATGCAGTGGTAAAAAGATGTGGTTCCAGAAACCTCAAGGACCTTTCCAACAGTCATATGGAGAATTTTCCCCCAGAGGCAGAGGAGGAAATAACTACAATGGAAGATACCACCCACGCAGCAGAGAAGGTCCGCAGAGTCAAGAGACACAAGATTATTTCTCAGACAGATCCTTTCAGCATTCCTGTGAGGTTGCCTGACTCTCCATCTTTGAAGGCAGTCAGGGGGTGTTTGTTCTTGCACCCAAAAGCCTGGATGGCCATCACAAAAGATTTATGGGTGCAAAGGATCATATCTAGAGGATATTTCATTCCCTTTTTTCAAGTTCCTCAAAGGAAAAGTAAATGTCTCCCCAGTGTTCCACCCAATCAGAGGGAGTTAGCAGCTCTAGACATTTAAAAGCTGCTGGACAAAAGAGTCATCCAAGAGGTCCCCAGACCAAAGAGGATCCAGAATTTACTCAAGGTTATTTTTAGGGCCAAAGAAAACACAGGACCAGAAACCTACTTTGGATCTCAGTTATCTGAACCAGTTTGCAAAGAATTACAAATTCTGGATGGTCACAGTTCAGTCCATTCACCTCTCCTACAGAAGGATGACTGGATGTGCTCTATCGATCTTCAACATGTGTACTATCACATCAAAATGAACACGTACTCTTGAAGATACTTAAGCTTCCAGCTGGCAGCCAGTCATTACCAGTACAGAGCCCCGCCCTTTGGTCTCACCACAGCCCCCAGAGTATTTATCACATGCATGGTAGTGGTAGCAGCCTAAGACTGCAAGGATTCAGAGTGTTTCCTAATTTAGATGACTGGCTCCTTACCACACCAACCAAGCATCTTCTGGAAAGGGCTAGAGATTACTTACTCCAATTATCTCAATCTCTGGGAATTAAAATTATCTCAGGTTTGCAGAAAATACCTATTGTGGTGGATACACTCTGAAGAGATTTGTCAAGAGCGCCCATTTATCCTTTCTCCCCCAAACACCATTGTCCATGGACAGTTTGCAGTCAGGGTGGGGAGGCATTACTTGGAATGGACACTTCAAGGCACATGGTCTCAAGAAGAGACCAACTTGCATACAAATATTCTACAGATGAAAGCGGTGCTTCTAACGTTGCAGGCCATTCAGAGCTCTCTTCAATAGGAACTACTGCTACTCAAATGGACAACACGTCAGTAGTCTGGCACATCAACAAAAAGGGGGGAACCAGATTCTATCCCCTGTGTCGAGAAGCAATGAGGGTTTGACAATGGACGATCTCCTCTAACCACTTTCTGTAGCGACACACATACCAGGGAAATCCAACATCTTACTGGACAAGGTCAGCAGGATCATCCTGATGCCTCATGAGTGGTCTCTCAATTAGTCAGTGGCAAATATGATCTTCCACAAATGGGGTCAACCATGCTGCAAACTATTTGCCTCTCCCCTCAACTACAAATGCAGCAAGTTTTTTGCCCTAATTCCCCCTCAGGGACAGTCACTGAGAGATGCTTTATTCCATGTTTGGCCTTCCAGTCTCTTTTATGCTTACCCTTCCCTGCCTCTAATACCAAAGTTTCTTCAGAAAGTGCTCCTGTTAAAGAGCAAAGTAATCCTCATTTCCCCTTACTGGCCTTGGCAGGTGAGGTTTGCCTTCCTATGGTCTCAACTAGTATGTCCACCTTGCACACTGGATCCCACTCCAGATCTCCTATCACTCCCCTCAGGGGAGATTCATTCGGATATTACAAGCCTCAAGTTGACTGCATTGTTTCTCCAATTCTAGTGATGGCTAGACATTCCAGGCTTTCCTCCCCAGTTCGTCAAATTCTTTTCTCATCCAATAAATCCTCAGCTAGAAAGATTCATAAGAGCAAATGGAAAAAAAAAATTCTTTGTGGGCCCATCAGAGAGACTTGGATCATTTTACTGCTCCACTTCCAGCTATTTTAGATTTTCTTGCCTCCATTTTTCAAATTGGGGCATGTTTCTCCAAAATTAAAGTGCAGCTGGTAGCCATCTCTCACTACCACATTGGAGATAATACTTCTCTTTTAGCCTCTTCCAAGTTATGTAAGGCATTTCTAAAAGGTAGATTTTTACTTAGACCTCCAATTTGAGAACCCACTCCACCTTGGGATCTGACCATGGTATTACAGACACTGGTACACCCACCATTTAAGCCTTTAGCTAAAGTAGATCTTAAGTTTTTATCTTGGAAAACTGTCTTTTTGGTGGCTATCACATCCGCAAGATGAGTATCAGAAATCCAAGCACTATCTTTGAAACCACCGTATTTCATTTTCCACAAGGAAAGATTTACTCTAGGCATTAATCTTTCTTTTCTACTAGAAGTGGCCTCTGAATCAAACATTAATCAAGTGATCGATTTACCATTTTCCTCTAAATTTGACAATAAGGGTGAATATACCCTTCATCTCCTAGATGTCCATAGGCAACTTCATTTTTACCTTTACAAGACTACAGAATTTAGAAAAACTTATCAATTGTTTGTCTCCTTCTCCAATAACAAGATGGGGAAAACAGTTTCAAAAACTACACTAGCTAAATGGACAACGAATTGTATTTCCTATGTTTATTCCTTGACAGGCCTAACCTTACTGAGACAACAAAAAGCTCATTCAACTAGATCAATGGTTACATCAGCTGCTTTTTGAGCTACAGCCTCCATTGATGACATTTGTGCAGCTGCCACATGGTCTAATGATCATAATTTTATTTTTCATTACACATTGGATATCATCTCCAGGAACAGAGCAGCATTCGATTGTGCAGTTCTCCTGAACATCTTTCCATGAGGGCCACCCAAGATAATCGTAGCTGGGGACTCTGGCCCATTCGTTGAGGAAAGAATGAAAAGGACAACATCAGATATAAAAGTTATGTATTCACCATGGCTATGCATCTGTGTTGTCCATTTTCATTCTCCCTTAACTTCCTTCCCACCTTCCCCCATCCATGTCTTTGGAAATACCTAACAGAATTGTTATTAGGAACCATAGTTCCTGTTTTAGCTCCTGATCTTGTAGCTATCACTTTTCTGTCATAGTTAACTTCAAGTACCTTGTTGTCATACTATGTAATAGCAGCAAACAAGATCTGAGGTAATATAGTGATCAGGGACATTATGGGTAAGGAGGAGCTCTAGAGTCAGATCCCAGAATCTAAAGAAAATGGCAGTCAGATCCGAGGATCGGATCCAAACCCCACTCATTGAGGAAGAATGAAAATGGACAACACAGATGCATAGTTATGGTGAATACATAACTTTTATTTTTTTTTGTTATCCTTAGGTGTTGCCCATAAATAGTATAAAAGTTATATATATATATATATATATATATATATATATATATATATATATATATATATATATATATATATATCTTTACTTACTTACCTACTAACATTTTGTTTCTGCCAGAAGCTAGGATGCTACTTTTCTGACACTGATGACAAGGTAATTTTTACTACACCAGTTATGTGTAATGTTAAGTGCTATATGAAGGGAGGTTGTGTATGCAGAGATAAAGACAATGGTACCAAGTTTGCAGTCATATGCATATTTGATTTACCAGACACTGGACTCCCATTTTTATAACTGAGAACAAATTTGTCTTAAAGTATCTGAATACTTTCTCAATGGAAAGCAATCATTTCTACTAAACCATTTTGGTCCTTCTTTGTCTCTGTTTTTCATCTAACATTTTTGCTGACCACCTGTGGACCTGTTGTGAGGCTGGTGGCACTGGCCTGCATTGGTTTGCCTTTTACATTTCTGGATGTACTGTAGTGATACTGTCTGCGCTTAAGTTTTCATTCTGCTTTCCTTTAATCTCTCATATCCTACAGGTATACAGTCTCTTGCTCACTCAGTACATATTTTTACTAGGAGAACTCTTAGATGGGGAGGTTTTCAGTATCTCTGCAATGGAGATGATATGTGACTTTACTTTTTCTTCTCCCAGAGTAAAATATATGCCAAAAAGCTCTTTAGTCACAACATGGAATGGTTGCAGAAAAGGAAGGCTGCCAGATAGGTAGAATAAGCTTTTCCATGATAGTGGACATAATGACTTCTAGCTACTCACCTTTAAAAATGTCATAATTTTTGCTGAAAATAAGTTTCAAGTTAAAAAAAAGCGGTAGCCTGTAGAATGGACTGGCTCCAGCATAAATCTGTGACATTGTAGATTCTAATATAATACTCTGTTGAGAACATATATTATACTACGATAAGAAAAAAAAAGTTTGCTGGAGACGTTGTAGCACAGTTTATTTAAATAGGAATATTTTGTTCTATTCAAAATTGATGCAGTAATAATAAGAAAGGAAATATTATTCTAGTTACGTTTCCATTGCAGAAATGTCTTTCAGACTGCAAAACAAATTAAGTGCATCTTCATAAGCAGAGTCCCACAGCTTTACAGCTAAGTAAATTAGGCCAGTTTTAAAGCATTTCTGGAATTTGGCATACAAATGAATGAGTCTGTGGGAATTCTGGAAAACAATTTACAAAAGTGAAAACAGTAGTAAATTTCTATTTTCCACATTTTACACTGTAGAATTTTAGGGGTATTGTTTATGAGCATGGAATATATCAGCCCAACTTGTGTGACTTCCCCATATTTTATAATTTTATGATGAATGCATGGCAACCTAACTTGGTAAAACATTTGAATAAGCCAGGCACAATAATTTTTCCAGCTGCAATTGTTCAATTCCACTGCACTTAACATTTTACAGTAAAATGTTCACATATTTTTTGATACAGTAGCAGTTGCACTTTCATGACATGGTGTATTTCAATCATTATTTTAATATGTGCTGCAAAAATGAATACATTATTATTTATTTGTTCGTTTGTTTATTTACATACTTTTATACTCTGTGAAATAGCACTTAAAAGCTAAATCAGTTTCTTTTAAGCTATGCATCATTGCTTACATCTTTAAAACTGTTGGTGCTTTTGTGAATTCATTAATACTGTGGCAGAGCACTCATCCTTAATAGAAAACCCAGGTGCAGAATCATGCTTGTAGGCTCAAAGGACCATTTAAGCTAGTGTGTGTGTGTGTGTGTGTGTGTGTGTGTGTGTGTGTGTGTGTGTATACATGTGCATTAACCTGAGCTGAGTATACAAGGCAGCTCTCTCCCTGAGGGATTGAAGGGTCAGGAATCCCAGCAGGTGCCTGACCTGCAATGCAGACTAGTATTGTCACATTCCATGCAACAGTGGTACACTGAATTTTCAGGACCACGAAGCCAGGTGAGTGGATATGTATGCGTAACATCATCATTTTTATACATGCTATTTTCACTGAGGTGGACAATGGCCACAGTAGGACAGCTGTCAGGAAGCTGCCCACACCATAATACAATCTCCTGATGCCTACCTGGTGGGCTACCTTTAAGTGTGCTCCTCCTGGATAAGTATGGTGCACCAATTAACGGGTAACATCATGCTTGATTAACTATCACATCTTAATTTGGATAAAATGAATCTGAGCCTGGTGAGTAGGGGCTAGTGCCAGGGATGAGTGATAAAGGGGGAAAGGTGCTTCCTTTTTTGAATGTTTACATTCTTTTCTCCATTACCAGAATGAAGCTGTTCTACAATACTGCACAACATAAGAAGGACATTTGCCATGAATTTTCAAAGTTTTTCACAGTTTACTGTTTACTATGTGCTGTTGTACAACAGCACATCAACAAGGCATGAGTTTGTGACCCTGCGAGCATCAGAGGAATGATATGCAACAGCATCTTAATTATGGTCTCATTAAAGCATCTGGAATTCACGTTACTTTTACTAATAAATAGAAATGTAACAAGCCAGAATGCAAGCGTTTTGCTTTACGAACAGCTGAAAAACCAAAGTAAACTACCTTTTTGATAACGTACAGTACAGAACTTGATATAAGTGGCATTGAATTCTATGCCCTTACTGCTATCTGCAGCACAACATGCTAACTGCCTTGTCAAATGAGTTGAATATATCCATGTTATTACAGAAAAATTCTGCCATAAGTAATTATCTATAGCTTTGATACAGTATACCTGTCTTTATATATGTGTGCATGTTTCTGTTCTGTTTCATTGAACAGACACATAATCAACATCCATATGTCAACATGGAAACATAAAAAAAAAACGGAATGTCAACACGTGCTGCACATGCTCTGTGGATTACCCCAGAGCAGGATAAACCAAAAATCAGTGTTTTTTTTGCCGGGGGAAGTCACCCTGTATCCTGACATACCACCCCTGCTAATTTTATATACTAACTCTGAGACTGGACAATCCCTGGGGTAAGGAAATATCCCCCTACTTGGTGACTGTTAATCTCATGCACATGTTGACCATCTGTTTCTGTCAACTACATGGTGTTGATCAAACAAACATTGACATTTTGTAAGTTTAATGCTACGTAAGACTAAATAGTTATAGGTAATACTGCACTGAAATTGGGCTCCTACCCAGTTGGACATTCCAGGTAATCAAATGTCAATAAATACATAATGTTTTATACATATATATATATATATATATATATATATATATATATATATATATATATATGGGTTCCCTTCATAATTTCGAAATACTGAAATCCCGAATTTCAGTATTTCGAAATTATAACACCAAAGCCATGAAATCCCGAAACACCAGAAGTGCGAAATTCAAAATCCCGAAGTACGGAGATTTTGAATTAGCGCTTTTGGTGTTGCGGTGTGTGAATGGTTAGGTGTTAGTTCGGGTATGTATGTGTATGTAAGTGTGTTGGTTAGGGGCTTTAGGGTGTGTCAATGTGTGTTGTGACAGTGATGTGTGTGTGCAAGGGACTGTGAAATGTGTGGGTGTGCTTATATATGGCCTAGGTTTGTCTGTGTGCTTGTGGGGGGAAGCTGTGTGTATGTTTATGTGTGTGCTCTGTGTGTAGTGTAGGCTCGGGATTTTGAGTTTCGCGATTATGAGTTTTCGGGATTTGAAGGTTTTGGCTCTGTAATTTCGAAATACTGAAATTCGGGATTTTTCTGTATTTCAAGATTTCATAGTGAAACTACGTATATACACACACACACACACACACACACACACATATATATATATATATATATATATATATATATATATATATATGTATATATTTAAAATATATATATCAGAATATAGACAAATTAAATTAACACTAAACAGTCACCGCATGTAGTGGAAATTAATTTTGTCCGACAGTGAAGATAAGTTGTACTGGACTCTCAAAAGAGATCTAGTGAGGAACATGTGGGATAACAATGCATCTACCCACTAATAAAGTTGAGAAATCATACTATCCCTTTCTAAGCCAGTAAGAAGCAGCAGTCCTGAAATGCAGCACTGACTTACTCTACAGTCATTGAATTAATATAAATTTATTCCCAATAAATGATGATTATAATTAATATAATGCACAGAGGACAGTAAAAGTGCAAGAGCTCCAGAAAATTAAGCATTCAAACATTTGGTGAAACTTAGAAAAGCCATTATAAAAGGCACACTTAAAGATTTGTTTGTGCAGTATTCCCTAAAACAGATTTTGCAGAACCAATAGAAAACAGTACTCAAAGATGTGTGCAAATCTAGGAATGTTTCCTAGACTGTGTATACCTGATGAAGCACTGCATGAAACTCAACCTTAAAATTCAGAGTGAAGTTAAAAGGTACACAAGGAAGTGGCCCTCCGTACTGACTACAGGCTTTGGACTTGAGCAGCATTCCTTATTCTGCATGTGAAACCTCTTTGTTTAGTATGTTTCCTATCATGAACATGGAAACTACTTTTGGGTATAATGCCTAAACAACAGATTAATATCATGTTTACTTATTCTGCCTTTTTATTGTTTAGCCAACTGTATTTTAGGGTAATTCTGGGGATTTAACAAACATTTTACCCTTACTCTAGTATGAAAACAGAAGTTTACAGGGCCGGTTATTATGATAGTTTCAAAAAGTAGGTTATTCTGTCAATCGTGTAGTGCAGAGACACTGCATATATTCATGAATGCCAATTTTGTGCAGAGACATCATGATAATGAGTGTGACACAGTCATATTTAATGGCAATCACATTATTACTCATGACATTACAGGAATCATTTGTCAACAACTGCATACAAGCTAGTATACTCCCGTTCGATTTATGGCTGGAGAGCAGGGAGTGCCTTCTGTGTGGAGTCTGCATGTCCCCCCCCCACGGTTGGATGGGCATTCGAAAGACATGCAGAAATGGGCGTGCCTTCGTTGAAGGTTGGATGTCGAGCTGGCACCTCAGCATTCGTGAAAATCTACTGCCAATCATTAGCAGACCAGAGTTCCACTGTGGTGACCCCTAACCAGGAAAAGCGGAAAGACAAACAAATATACTCATGATTCCTTGAGTCAACTTGTTTTCTATGGTGGTCGTGTTCTCTCTGCACAGCTGCGGAGCTAATACATATTGTGTGCACTTAAGTTCTATTAGTTCCCTGTGCATGTATCACTAGAAAACATAAAATAGTGCTCAATGAATTAATAGAATAATGACAAAGCAGACACATAGACTGAAACTTTTTCTTTTTGTTAGCTTTTTCTCTTGGTCAATTATCTTGTGCCAACTTCACTATATGTCTTCTGCTATCAGTATGTTATTGCCAGGGAGGATATGCATGGCAATAATGCTGCAGGTTTTAGGAATGATATAATCTTATCACTGCTGAACAACGGCACATTATGTGGGTACAAGGATAGCTGAAGATTTATTGGGAACAGGATTGCTGCTACTCTACCTTTTCTATGGTTTTCTTGTCACCTCTTAGAATGTTGTAACCTAGAGGAAGAATATGTTCATTCTTTATTTCAGGTTTTACTGTCTGGTGAGGGGAGAGATATCCCCAAGTGAATGTCTTGGATCTTGTTGCATATCCACCTAAGATATGTATTAAAGAAGCTTAGTATTTTGTATGGGGGAGTGGAGCTTTTGTTGGGATGGGTTGTCAGTGTTGTGTGGTGAAATGAAAGCACACAATTCCCTCTAAGCACAAAACTGTCAGTGAAAAAAATCTTAGAACAGCAAATGTAGAAAAAAACACTGACAGTACCACAGCTAGGAAATTTTTTGAAGATAGCAAACAAATAAAATAAAATAAATTAAAATCTTTCTTTGTATTGTGAGTTTCATGAAAGATTTTAATTTATTTTATTTTATTTATGTTTGCTATCTTCAATAAATTTCCTAGCTGTGGTACTGTCGGTGGTTTTTCTACAAGTGTTGTGTGGCGGTTTGCACTGTTGGGGGGGTATAGCTAGGGGGGCATGTGTCTGGACCAAGGATAGGTTCTATTTAACTACATGTTGGAGAGGCTAAGGTATGTAATTGACAGGGTGTCTTACTTTTGTTTGAAGTTTGTTTTTAATGTGCAGTGTAGGGACTGTATACATAATATGCTATTTTTGTTTGAAAATCTAGAAATAGGTAAAGTTGTCTAAAATGTTTGATATGGAGAATGTGTTATGAAGTATATTGTCTAGTATGTGCATTGGGCTTAGCATAGGAGGAGGAGATGGGTAGTGATAGGAAGTGAGGGAGGCTAGGAATAACTCAAAAAGAGAGTGTTAAGAAGCAGAGGAGTATAGTAGGTTTGACAGAGTTGGTATTAATTTATTATTATTATTATTTTGACAAGAATATCATTATTAAATTATTACTTATGACATAAGGCAATCATACAATTATATAACTGAAAACAAATCATAGACATATTTTTAGTTGCAAGCATTATACATTACTTATCTATTTGGTCATTGTCAGTCAAACATTCTGATTATGAGAGATTAATTATCTAGACAATGGTTTATGGCTGGTAAGTATTTGATGTAGTTTTACTAGATAAAGAGTAAATTGTTCTAATTGGTAAAGTTTTGTAATGTGTACATAGCTGGTGGGGAGTACTGTATGTGTTGTACTACTGTTGTGCAGAACAGCTTGAAACTATATAGGTGATATGACTAACACCTCAGTGTTTCGAGGTAGTGGTGCTTAGATGTAAGAAGTGGAGCAGTTGAGTGGGTTAAGTAGGTAAAGGAGACCTGATGGGATGTGAAGGTGAGGAAGTTTGAAATTCTATTTTAGGATGGTGAGGTGAGGAAATGTTTTGTAAGATTTGTTATGTCCAGTGATTGCAATACAGAAGGGTAGGTTAGTAAATATGTACACCTTGTGGTGCTTGACTTTAATGCAGGGTTGGAGATGGGGAGGGGTGAAGAGTGGATTATTTAAATTTGTTGGCCTGGGTTGGCTGGGAAATTTTATGTGGGAGGGAAGTGAGACAGATCACAGTTTATATGTCAGTGGAAACCAGTGAGTCAGCACCTGTGTGTTCTTTCTAGTGATCTGAACAGCATAGCATACCAGAGGTTTAAGTCAAGTGAAATGTTATTCAAGGAGTTATTTACCTTACTAAGCAACTTTCCAGCTGGATGGGAAATAAGAAGTTCATCCTAGGTCTGGCCCCCATGTCTCTGATAGCCAGAGGTAGATAGTAACTATGTCCAAACTAACATAATCCCAGTATGACTTCAGAAACTGCAACTAACATGTCCCCTCCAAATAAATGCCCATAACACATAGAAATGCAATTGGGTTTAGTTGAGCGGCTAGGCTTATAAAGGCCCTGGTGGTCATTAGCCTTGTATATACCTATGAACCTATAATGTCATCATTACTTTTCTGCACCAAGATACTCAGGGTGTGCTGCACTTAAGCCTCAATGTTAAGAGGATAAAGTAAATCATATTTACTTCTACCTCAAAAAAAAAAAAAAAAAAAAAAAAAAAAAAAAAAAAAAGAATTTGATCTGAAGGAGAATTTTGTTTCAAGACATATTTAATACAGTACTCTATATAGTGAATATTTTTCAAACTTCAAATTAAGAGCAATAAAGCCAATCAGATTTACAAACAAGAGAATCAATGATGCTGGCCTGCCTCTCTTAAATTTACACTAGAGCTGTTTCTGAGTGAAAGAAGGGAAAGAATACAGGCATGAATGCATACAGGTATGTATAGTTATACATTTTAGAATATTGCCAAAAAGTCATGAAGTGGAAAAAGTAAGGAAAGTTCAGACAAATAAATGTATACGGGAACAAAGCATGCACTTGAAACTATAAAGAAGTCTTCAATTTTCAGATGATTTCTAAAAATCATAAAATGGAGATTGTTGAGTAAATTAAGGAGGAGATTCAAGGGACACATTGTTAAACAGATTAGCTCAGATCAATTATATTACAGAAGTGATATGTATGTTATGTTAGTGAATTTATACAGCCTGATGAAACAAGGTTTATCTAGTCTTCCTTTGATATTGGGAGAGATGGAGAAAGATATCTTCTCAAATGAAGATTGCCTTCACGTACAGGTGTAAAACATTTTTTCATTCTAAAGAAGAGTGCAAATTTTCTTTTCCAACGTTCACATTTGTAATACATCACTGCACTGAAGAGTTTTATAGTCCTCCTAAGCTGATATGTGTTGTCACATTATGGAGTCCTGCAATGGTGAAAGTAGGCATTGCCCTTTATGTAAAAAAGCTGATTAAATAATTTAGGTGAAGCAGGATAAAAGTGACCTGCAGGTATCTTTCACAGCCATCCACACAACACAAATTGCACATGCCCACACACACACACACACACACACACACACACACACACACACACACACACACACACACACACACACACAGTAATGAATCTCATTTTAATATCAGTTGTCAAAAAACTGCTTTGCTTGAGCCAGGGCATCATGAATTTAATGTTCATATAATCTTTTCTCAAGAAAACTACTTTTGGGACAGTTTTGTCGAAGCAAGACTTACTTGATAAAGCTGACTTAAATGAAATGGCTTTTTACACATGCTCAAGTGTCAGTATCCTGATGAAAAGGAATGCCAAATGCTTTTTTCCCCTTAGGAAATCATTGCTGTTATAATTTATAACTCTGCGCCAGCAATGATTCACTTCTTTAGGGAGATTTCTCCCTTCTTCAGGTTGGTGTGATCATGGAGTTGGCATATATGTTTGTGGTGTGTGTGAGGCTTGCCCTCCTGCAAAAAAAAAAAAAAGGGAGTGTTTTACCCTTTTCAATAAAGGGCATTTTCTCCTTCTTTTTGAACATCAACTTTTAGGAAGTCAGAGTTTCATACTAAAACCAAATGAAATAGCTTACAACTTTGTTTTAGAAACTTAAAAAAAAATCACGGGGAAAGGCAATGCTCCATTTTTAAATTCTCTTCAAAGAAGACACAATATCAAACAATGTGTTGGAAAAAAAACTGAGTAAATAATGAAATAAAATGAAAGTAACAAAGTATAAAGAAAAACAATAGTGCAATGATCAGGAAGACAAAATGAGACAGTAAGTCTTAATACTGTATGCCAAACAACAACAAAAGAATAACATAAAGTAGGATTAAAAAAAATTGTTGTTCTTCTTTCGGCTTTTCCCGGTTAGGGGTCGCCACAGTGGAACTCCGGTCTGCTAATGATTGGCAGTAGATTTTTACGGTGCTGAGGTGCCAGCTCGACGCCCGACCTTCAATGAAGGCACGCCCATTCACGCATGTCTTTCGAATGCCACTTGACCACGGGGAGGACATGCAGACTCCACACAGAAAGCATTCTAGCCGAGAATCGAATGGGAGAACCTCTTGCTGTGAGGCGACAACGCTACCACTGCACCACCGTGGCTTAATGGTACATGATAAAAAAAAAAAATAAAAAAAAATATATATATATATATATATATATATATATATATATATATATATATAAACTGGAGAAACAGAAGTATAAGAAGTATGCCTACAAGTAGAGGAGGAAAGAAAAAGGTAAAAAAAAAAAGGGAAGAAAGAGAAAATAGGAAGAAATGGGAAGAGTTATCAAATGCAAAGTTGAGAACTGAGACAAGTGGACTTCAGATGGGACGTGAAAGAGGTAGCAATGGCATGGTCTAGTAGGAAGGAGTAAACAAGAGGATTCTAAAGGCCCAAATTATGGCTAAAAAACATGTCAACCACCTCTGAGGTGTTATATATGGGAACCAAAGAGTTCAAAGCTCACACAGACAAACTCTAGCTTGGCTAGGTTTTTCTTGCAGTTTTATATATCGACACGGATATAAATTTCATACAGCAAAGGGCACAGGTTGTTTCCACAGTAACTGAGGGCATCCACAAGACTTGGTAGGCTTAGGGATAACATTAAGGATCAGGCAAGTTTTGAAAAATTGCAAGAAGAACTGGCTATTCACTGTATATTAATTTGAGAGGTTATACTTTTTTTGCATTTAAGTCAGCAATAATGCATTTATTTTCTATGTTAATTTTTGTTAACCTGATCAGTTCCAGTAGACATGCATTTTCAGAGAAGAACTGAAGCAGTGTTTACTAAAATTGAAGAAATTAGGTAGGACAGCAGGGGAAATTCCTAGTCACTTTCTTATGGTGAAATTAGTGTGTGGGCCAGACAGGCAAACATGGTGAGTGATAGTAGATTAATGGCAGATTACTGTGACAGGAAGCCTGATAAAACTGACAAGATCTAAATTATGTTGATGTAACCTGGTGGTTCTAGCTTGTTTCATGTGGCTGTATTGGCAACAGATATGGAGTTTGGTTATGGAAACAGAATTAGAAATGCTTCATGGAATGAACCTGCACCCGCCAGATTTGTGAGGAATGTCGAGCACAGTTACTGAAGTAAGAGGCACTATTGCACACCTTAAAGAAACATGAAGGGATGCATCAGGGACTACACAGACGTCTCATACTGTGGTATTAACAGGCATTAAGAAGGAGATGGCAAATAACTGCCACACTGAAGCCAAGAAGGCATCTATTATGGTTTACTTGCATGTTGGAAGTTTATACTGACAGACATTTATTTTGAACTGAAAAACTGAAGCCTTAGTGAGTGCAAAAAATATTAACTGTACTTGCACACTTAGGTATAAAGCCTTTCTACTATGTTATTTTGTAGAATGAAATTAATACATACATACAAAGTATTTCAGGCACAGGCAATAATGTCCTTCTAACCTGCCAATATATCAAAATAGTTATCCCCACAATACTTGTCCAGATTGTTCTTAAAAATATATAGCCCTTGCTTTAATGTAATTTGGTAGCTTGTTTCATGCATCAGCTACTCTCTCAGAGAACCAATTAGTGTACCTCTCATGCCTATACAGTCTTCTACATAGGCTGTCTGATGCTTCACTACTACTTTTTGATGACCCTTTTTGATAATTACCAGAGGTAATTGTCTCAAAACATCCTATATTCCTGAATTAGGTCTTCTCATAAATGCCTATATGAGTCACTGTACAAGTTCAGATATTTTAGTATTTCATAATAAATAACTTAAATTTTCACATCTGTGGATTTCCTTGGTACTCTTTCCAATTCACTCATGCTTGACTTCTTATAAGGTTTCCTTGTTGTTATTCCATACTCATGTTTGGGGCTAATGTAACTAGCAATGATTTCATCATTTCTAATTTCCTAGACTTTATAAATCTTTTTTTTTATATATATAACCCATAATTATGCAACTATCATTAAACAATTGGTTGATTGGTTAGAAAGTACTTAAAGTTGCATCTACCCATATACCCAGATCATTAAGTTAATCTGCAATTTTTATCACTGCTATACTGAATAATCACCTTTCAGTTTATGTCTCCCAAATCTTATATGTTTATTTTTTGACACATTTATCAACATATTATTCTTCTGTGCCCAAATGTTCAATTTAGTCAAGTTATTTTGCAGACATCCCCTATCTGTACCACATGTAATCAGTTTACCCGCTTTTGAGTCATCTGCATATAGACTGTAGATTACCTTGGATGAAAAGGTTCTGAATGGTACAACCTAACAAGTATGGGCTTAGGGTAGAGCTCTGTGGGACACCCCAACTATAACCTAGAATTTCACCTGCCCAGTTGTTGTATGATGATTACCATGTCCTATTTCTAAATCATGACAATACCCATCTTATCAGGGTTACATCAATACTTAGTTATTATAACTTATAGAACAGTGTTTTGTGTACAATCTTAACATATGCATGCTAATATATGCTTTCAAGTCCTAATCTTTCCAATTCTGACAATAATTTATCCAAAATAACATTATCCATTATTTTCCACAACATCAAAGTAGACGTACCTCCCTGGACTACAAGAAAAGAGACATGGAGGAGCTCTCCGATCTTGTAGCCCAGGCAGGTATGACCTGAGTAGAATCCTGCCATCACCCAGATTTATACCATAGTACAAGGACAAAATGATTGACTTCAACAATTGGCTAAGCTTCTGGTGTCATTCTAAGGGAATCCAGTATCTGTCTGGGATGACATGATCGACAGACCACAATACTTTGCCAGAGATGGCCTGCACCTGTCGCCCTTGAGATTCCGGATACCGGCTAAGGCTCTTGCCACCCCTATAGTGCCTTTTTTAGGCAAGGTTCAAATGACAAATTCACCACCATAATAGGTACAAGCAAGCAAAATCTGAGGGTAATGTTACTCAATGCTAGAAGTCTTAACCTCAAAATGCACTCAATCGAGGCACTCCTTAAAATGGAGAACATCGACATCTGTGCAGTGACAGAGACCTGGTTCAAGGCTTCAGAGAGCACCCCCTGCATTACCAGGCTATAATTCATACCACACCTTTCGGCCACCTAACCTGGACTGAAACACTGAATGTGGAGGCGTGTCCATATTCATTAAGGATATTCACACCTCCAGGCTAGTTGCTCAGCATAATGCTTCTGAGATTATCCAAGTGCAACTAACTCTGGGCAAGACCGCAGTCCAAACTGTAGATTGCTACAGATCCCTGACCATGCCCCAGGATTCCCACTCCTCATTTCTTGATAAACTGGAAAATATTATAGTACAACCCAACACCCTAATAATGGGCGATTTCAACTACCCCACCATTAACTAGGAAAACTACTCATTTACCAACTCTTTTGCTCAATGTTTCCTGGAATTCATAAATTCCAGTGCCTTGGATCAACTTATCCACACCTCCACCAGGGGCAGCAATATCCTAGACCTGGTCTTTACCAACATGGATGACTGGTGTTCCACACCAGAGGTCAATTCCTTGTTGGTCAGATCTGACCACAAGCTAATCTCCCTAGACATCCACATCCCGCTCCCAACCCCCATTAGGGAAACCACCATAAAAAGTTTCTCCAAAGCCAACTTCACACTTCTCAAGACAGAAGTGGCAAAGTTCATGACACCCATACAGATGGACAATAGAGGTAAGACTGTTGCATCCAACACAAATGCACTTTATAAGCACTTACACGAGTGCATGGATCATGCTATCCCTAACAGAACCAAGATGCTATCCTCAAAAAAAAGGAAGCCAATCTGGTGGTCCCCTGCCATAAATAAACTCTACAACAGAAGAAAGAAACTGTTGCAAAAAAAGAGTAAAATCTCATGATTGGAGGAACTCCGTGGTCAGCCTCAGTAAGAAGCTGAGATTCCTCATAAAATCCTCCAAAGCTAGTTATGAAAACAAAATCACCCCTGATTCTAAAGATGACCACAAAGCATTCTATAGCTATGTCAAGAATCTCAATGGCAACACTCAGATCTGCTCTGAGTTACAGCACAATGGCACTAAATATACAGAACCAACTGATATTGCAAACATCCTGGCAGATAGATTCAGTGCTAACTTTACCCCCCACCTCACCCCCTAAAGGGCTCATCTCTATACTGGAAGAATGCAAAGTTCCTGTAATCACGGCTGCACAGGTAAAAACCACACTCTCGAAAGCCAAAAACACAGCATCCATGGGACTTGACAACATCTACATGAACTACAGAATGAACTGGCACCCCACCTAAGTACCATGTTCAGTCATAGCCTCACCTCAGGCTTTGTGCCTACTGAATGGCTCACAGTGATGGTTATCCTACTCCAGAAAGGGGGAGCCATGACGGACCCTGGGAACTACCGCACTATTAGTCTGACAAGCCTGGTCTGCAAGGCCATGGAACTTGTAAACAAAGACACTGGTAATCTTCAAACTCTGGACCCCACCCAGTTCAGGTTTGTAAAAGGCAGACCATGTCTCCTAAACCTGATAGACTTCTTTGAAGCAGTCAACAAAGCCGTAGACATGGGCAAGGTGGTTCACACAGCCTATCTAGATCTTGCCAAGGCTTTCAACACCATCCCCCACTCTGGAATTACAGATAAACTCACTAAACTAGGTATAAATCCCTATGTCACAAGATGGGTTGCCAACTAGGTCACTGCCAGAACCCACACTGTGAAAGTAGCAGACTCCAAATCCGACTTCAGACCAGTGACAAGTGGAGTACCACAGGGTTCAGTCCTGGGTCCTCTCCTGTTTGGTATCTACTTCTCTGAAGTACAAGCTAACACAGAAGGTCTTTAGGATAATAAAGTTCACAGATGACTGCAAACTAGGAGCCATAATCGAAACTCCTAATGATGTGGAAATCCTACAAAAGGGCCTCACTGAGACAAATGCCTGGTGTCAAAGCCATGGCCTCAAGCTCAATGCCAAAAAGTGCACTGTCATCCCCTTTGGTAAAAACTCTCTACCCATGAACTACCACATAGGCGGTAGTCTACTTAACACCAAAAGTATGATAAGAGACCTTGGGACACAGGTGGACAGTAGTCTCTCCTTTGATAATCATATTGCCACAGTAGTCAGGAAATCCTTTTACATGGCACACTTCATCACAAAAGGTTTCTCATCCAGGAAAAAAGAGGTCATTGTTCCCCTCTACTCATCACTCATTAGATCCATTATAGAGTACAATGCCCCTTTTGGTATGTACCTCACAACGCATCTACAACTGGAAAGGCCACAGAAATATCTCACAAAAAGGATTACCAGCCTCCAACAGATGGCCTATGCAGACCATTTCAAAAAACCCCAGCTTTACTCCATTGCATATCACCTACTCTTAGGCGATCTCTGCCTAACATACAAAGCTATGGCAAACCCAGAGCTGTTGGACATGCTCCACTTAAAGAAATCCCAATACCTCTGAGCTACATGCTCTAGGACGTAAACCTTGTCACCACAATAAACAGAACATGCTGGAGGGATAGAGTCCTCTCCCAGAGGCTTCCCATACTCTGGAACAAACTATCTATCTATATCAAACAAAGCTCCTCATTAGCACTCTTCAAGAAAAATCATGATGATTGGATGGGAAATAGGAAATTCACCCCAGGGATCACGTCTGTGGCTCTGCTTGACAGGGGCAGAGGAAAATAATTTTCTTGGTTGGCGAAAGCCAGGGTACATTTTTGGCTAGGCTTTTATAGGCCCTAGGGCCAATAGCCTAGTACCTACCTATGAACTTATGGGTTTGTATGACTTGGGGTTTGTCCTATCCCCCTTTCCTTTAAAGACAGGTTTAGCAAGTGCATGTTTCCAGTCTTGAGGAATCTGCCTATACTTAAATGACCTAATGAATAACAGATATGGCACTTTTGTTTTGCCAAGTTATATGACAAGTTTGCTTGCTTGGTCAAATTATATAATGCCGCTATTTGGGGATAATACAAGGAGGATGCTGATGTAGCAATTTAAGACACTCAGTGTTACTTAAACTTTAATAAATGATGCTTTTGCTGGAGAGTGTGAAATAATTTATGCTATAGAAATAGTGAGATATGACAATGGATTCTGTGCAGTTGGATTAGAGTATAAAAATGGTAAACCAATTCACTTGCCAATGATCATTATAACAAGATGATTTAAAGGTAATTTGTTTTACAGATACAAACTTACAAGCTGATATTTTTGTGGGGAAAAGGGCAAAGGATCCAAGATTGTGAAAAAAGAAGATGTGATGCCTGCAGGGAAGCAAAGGACATTCAAAAACAATTGTGTGGTAAAATATCCCAAGTGTATAAAAACAAACAAAAAAGAAAAACGGATATTACTGGACAGACTTTTTAAATGAAAAAAATATATAACATGCTGAACATGTTATATGACGCTCTTGATAAGAGTGGGTTATAAATGGAGATGCAAATATTATGCAGAATAAGAAAATGTCAGCAGTGACAGAGGTCATGGTAAAGACAATCAGAAAAGGACATAGATAGACCAACTTCTTTTCTAAAGATGGTGCGCACTGTGATTATGTTCATAACATGTTAAAGTTTGGTGACAAAGGGAATGGTATATAAAAGGAGAAGTAAATTTGGTGAAGAAAGATAAAATGTTATTAATGATGGAAGTAATGTCAATGACAATCAAAAAGAGAAAGAAGTAAATAAATACAAGACAATGCACAAGAACAGGAGAATGAAGACAAAAGGTACGAAAAAAATAAGTACATGCCCAAAACAAAAAAAAATATTTTGTGTTACAAATGGAATCACAGAAATGTAAAGAATGGGAAGAGGAAGTTAATTGTTTTTCTGACACTGAGAGACAGTAGAGCAAGACAAAGAAAATTAAAACCAGTGAAAAAGTTTAAGTCAATAAGTGACTCGTAAGTAAATAACATAAGGCAAATGCGAAAAGTTGGTACCATACATATAGGGTGTTGGATGCAATCAGTTTACAATAAAAAAAATATATATATGGGGTTTAGACAGTTTTATAATACACCAGAATATGACAAGTATGTTTCAATATAAGAGAAATACAAATATTGGGGTTATTGGGTTATTATAAGATTTACAGGATGGGCTACAATGAGATAGGAATGGAAAAAACATTTGTAGAAGTTACAGAAATAATTAGCAGTGAGATAGAAATGGAAAATTGTTTGAAGTAGTTATGGAAATAAGCAACATGCAAAGAGAATATAAAATTATATACAAGGTATAAGTTAGGGATCATCAGATATTTTGGTCAGCTCTATACACTACCATAAAGGATGCAGGTTGAATGGATAGGCTTAGCATTCTCAATAACTAAGGGTCCAAGGCTTAAAAAGTTCAAAAACCCCTTGCACCAACGTAAAAGCAAAACGGCAATTTAATGAAAACACATAAAAAATGCAAAGCTTTCAGGTAAAAGATATCCTTCTTCAGTGCTTATTAGAATCAAAGAAAAAAGCGCATTTTTAAAAAGAATTAATTAATTACACAGCCAATCAAAAAGAAGAGAACAATTTAATACGACAATACATAGTACAGAAAATTTTTCTGAATAAAAAAGTAAACCTTGAAAGTTTTGCTGTTACAAAAAATGCAGTATTTCACATCCAATATATTTTACATATTCAAATGCATATAATTTCACTTCAGGCTTGCTTGTTTAATTTGTAATACAGGTTTAATAGAAATAGTCTGATTTAAGCCTGGCCTATGGTCTGCTTGTAACTATAAGATCCAGTTATACTCCATATTTTCTAATCTAGTATTCATGTCACCTCTTCTAGCCGATTTTGTTGCAATGTCAATAACCTAAACTTAAAACCATGTGTAGTGTTTTCTGATATATGCTTAGCAAGAGAATTACTCATAAGAACACGCCTAATGTCAGAGTCCTATCATTTAGATGTCATGTTGATTTACCAACATAAAAACTTGTACATTTAATATACATAGCAAGGTATACTATACTATAACTGTTACATGTAACAACATGTTTAAAGGTAAAAGCAGCATTTGTTGTAGGGTCTATAAAGATATTGCTCTTCTCAATGAATCTACATCAGCCACAATTAAAACAAGCATACGTATCTTGTTTGGTAGTATTATTCTTAATATTTTCACATGTATCCTTATAACATAACTTATTTTTGAGGTTGAAACAAATTACGATGCGCAAACACAGATTTTTCATTAATAATTTTACATAATTCAGGCAAAGCTCTAAGTATTCCCAATTCTCAGAAATTATTTTCTTAATTCTATCACTACATGTGGTAAACGTAGTAGTGTAGTGAATGGTATTTTGTTTATTGACATTTGAAGTACATGGAATTTCACTAAGTGTATTATTAAAAAAAGGTTTGGTTGCAGAGTTCTTTAATGCTAAAACATTATTTTTAGTGTTAGTCAACATAATCATTTCATAACCTCTGTCTCTAAATGCTTGCACTGTTTCATCAATTTGTTTAATGTATTCAGTCACTAGTATTAAGCCTACTAATATGTGTAACTTGTACCTTTGAGGACATGCAGAGGATGCATGCTTCTTCTATGTAGGCATTTATTTTTCTACACATCTTTCCTGAATACTGAAGTTTGTAACTTGAATCCTTCATATTTAATATTAACATCCAGAAATTCCATTTTATTAGGGGAGTATCGCATAGAAAACTTTAAAAAATCAGTAGTACTATTTAAGTAACAGACAACCCCCACTAAATCAGCCTCATTACCATCCCAAATGAAAAACACATCATCCATGAACCTTTTAAAGAATAAAACTTTGCTAACATAACAATCAGGGCCAGAGTAGACATTATCATCTTCCCAGTCACTTAGGACCAAAGTAGCATAAGTATTTGCTAAAGGAGTACCCATAGCAACATCCGAAACCTAATGGAAAAATTGTTTATCAAAAATAAATATGTTATTTTCCAGTACTACATTCAATAGTTCACAGATAGTTTCAATCTGTCTTCCAGATCCATACTGATGTCTGTATAATATTTGTCTAATAGCAGAAGTTCCATAAGTATTTGGTATCACTGTGAACAATGATTTTATATCAAGTGTTACCATAGAAAACTCTCTACAAGTTTTCTCAACTGTTGTAAAAAAACAGCTGTATCTTTAATATAACTTTTAACAAAACCAAGATGTTTACTTAACACGTTTTGCAGATGTATAGATATAGGTTCGGTGACCCAACCATGCCCAGAGACAACTGGTCTCATGCGGGGTTTTTCAACAGACTTATGGATCTTTGTTATACCATATAAAATTGGTATAACTGGATGAGAAACAGTGAAATACATAAATAAGTCCAAATAGATATCATTCATCATTTGCAAATCATATAACAATGAATTTACATTACTTATGTGTTTGTCAACTTGTATATTATTTATTTCCTTAAATGCTACTTTATTGTTTAAAATCTCAAAAATATAGATAGATAATAGTCATCTTTATTCATAATAACTGCAGCCCCTCCTTTATCAGCTTCTTTCAACACAACATTGCTATTTGTTTTCAATTCATGTAAAGCCTGCCGTTCCTCACTAGATCAATTATACATACATTTGAATCGTTCACTTTGATAAAAATGTCTAATTTGTATTTCACAAATATTATGAAATGCTTGTGTTATATGATGACTAGTTGGAACAAATGTACTGCTGCATTTACATACATCTTTAGTTGCAACATGAGAGTCAACATATATTAGTTTAAAATTCAAATTTTGTACGAAAAGTTTTATATCAGGTAAAGCATTAGTTGGCCCATGAGTTGTTGCAGGTATAAATTTGAAACCTTTTTCTAATAAAGAAATATGATAGGAATTAATTTCAAAATCCGACAGATTTACAATACATTGTTTATCAGTACCTAAATTCATATTCTGTTGCGGGTTCTGGGACCACTGTAACTCCTGTCCCTGTTCCTCTTCTGCGATCATCCTCTGGAAGCCATGTGTTTTTTTGTAGTCACCTCTTCCGGTAATTTTAGCGAACGACTTGTTTCGACCATTGAAAATCCATAGAAGAAAGGGTTTCACCTACACTATCTGGTGTTTGTCTAGTTGGCTCATTTAAATCATTTATAGTGGGTGGAATATTGGAGTTCAGATGCGATGAGGTGCTCACTTCATTACATTTACCATTAACAGTGTGCTGACTGGTGGCTCCCCCCACAGGAGGTGTCATTTGATCTATCAGTGTATTGCCCAATGGGATGCTGACATCATCCAATGCCCTCACTGAGTTGGTGTTCACTGTTATTTCCTTATTTTCAGATCTATTGTCATAGTTACCTGGCTTAGTTCATAGGTTCATAGATAGGTACTAGACTATCGGCCCAAGGACCTACGTAAACCTAGCCAGCAAGGTTCCATTGCTTACACCACCCAAGAAAGTTATTTTCCTGTGCCACTGTCCAGCAGAGACACAGAAGTGATCCCCGGGGTGTATTTCCTATTTCCCATCCACTCAAGATTTTTCTTGAAGATTGCTAATGAAGAACTTTGCTTGACATAGATGGGTAGCTTGTTTCAGAGTATAGGAAGTCTCTGGGACAGGAATCTATCCCTCCAGCGTGTCCTGTTTATTGTGGTGACAAGGTTTAGGTCCCTAGAGCGTGTAGCAGAGGGATTGGGATTTCTTAAGGTGTATCATATCCAACAGCTCTGGGTTTGACATAGCTTTATATGTTAGGCAGAGATCACCTCGGAGTAGGCGATATGCTACGGAGTAAAGTTGGAGTTTTCTGAGGCAGTCAGTGTAGGGCATTTGTTTGAGGCCAGTAATCAACTTTGTGAAGTACGTCTGTGGCCTTTACAGCTGCTGCAGATGTCTTGTGAGGTACATTCCAAAAGGGGTGTTGTACTCTATAATGGGTCTAATGAGTGACGAGTAGAGGGGAACAATGACCTCTTTTTTTTCCTGGACGAGTACCCATTTATGATGAGGTGTGCCATGCAGAAGGACTTCCTGACTACTGTGGCGATGTGACTATCAAAGGAGAGACTACTGTCCACTTGGGTCCCAAAGTTTCTTATCATGCATTCAGAGTTAAGTAGATTGCTGCCTATGTTGTAGTTCATGGGTACAGAGTTTTTACCAAAGGGGATGACACTGCACTTTTTGGCATTGAGCTTGAGGCCATGGCTCTGACACCAGGCATCTGTCTCAGTGAGGCCTTTCTGTAGGATGTCCACATCATTTGGGGACTTGACTATGGCTCCTAGTTTGCAGTCATCTCTGAACTTCGTTAGCCAGAGGCCTTCTGTGTTAGCCTGTACTTCAAGAGAAGATATGGCCATTGCTGAAATCATGTATATCCTGATGCAGTTTTCGTAACTTGGTAGACTCAAGTTTTTTATCATAATGGGATAGCTTATCCAGTAACTTGTTATAATCTGAGACATGTCTACTGAAATGTGGTTAACAAGAAATATTCTCAATTTTAACAATTTATTCCTGTAATTCCATTTCAGTTTTCGTAAAATGTTCATTCAAGAGTGACATAGTCCAAACTCAATTGTATGTTTAACTCTTGCCATTTTTTCAACAAGGTGGGGTACATATTGCCATACGAAGGCATGTTAAGTACATGGTATAGAGATGAGGAAACAATTATTTTATTCCTTGAATGTAATAAGTTCAATGGTGCTGGGACAGAAAATCAGAGAACCATATATGAACTGTGTAAAAGAGCATATATTTGATGCTTGGATATTATAAATCATTTCAGCACTTCTGATTTCTTAGAAAGTGAAATAATTGACATACTTTGATTGATAGCATAATGGTATTACACAGGTATGGATGTGGGGAACTTATATGTAACAGGAAATGAAATTAGAGGCACAGGGAACTAATCTAAGGGGACGGTGAAAGCTAACACATTCTGGCTAGGGTTATAAATGCCTTCGGGCAGATAGCCTAGTACCTACCTATGAACCTATAATGAAAACAATATTAATCAAATCTTGAAACAGATAGTTGTGTGTGTGTGCGTGCAAAAATGAATGAGGATTCTTTTATTTGCTTTATTTGGAGGTGTAGATAATTTCAAGTAGTTATAATTATTCACTTAAAAACAAATATGTATAATTCTTAATGTTTTTAATTGCGGGGGCATATGTCAGAATATTAAAAAAAGCATCCCTACTCATTCTTCAATAATTGCAGTGGGGTCTTTTACTTCCACCTAGGCTTCTATGTACTCAGGAAGCTAAGACCTTAATTTAATATTACATCTGAAGGATGGCATCTCAAAGTGTAGCTCCTCCCTCACTGCTGTACTGCAGTGCTGCTACTGAAACAAGAACATAAGCACCAAGTGTGTGGATAGATTCCGCAACATTCTGATTTTCATAGCATCAATGGCAAATATGCCACCTGTTGACTAATTGACATTGTAAATGTCATTACCATAGTCTCAGTGAACCAACTGAATCTTTTCATGGGATACCTGAGATGGTATTTATATTACTAAGGCAAACTTGGCCAAAGCATTGAGGAGCTTCCCCTACTCAAAAAAATCGCATGAAAAAATTTTAAACTCTGTTATATATTCTCATCTCGTACAACGTTCTTCCTTCATGAGCTTTGAAACATCTCCTGCACTTGCTTGAAATAATAAAACCACATAAAAGTGTTGAACTTTCTCAGAATGCTAAACAATAAAAATAGCAATACTCTCAGGCCTCGCCTGAAAATCAGCATAGATCAAACCCTACCCCACTTATAACTACTTCTGAAAGTTTACTTCTATGTATTTAATTATTAGCTAAACTAGGTGTGGATTAATACATGCAGATCTTTACCAGCTGTCGCTCGTCTTGTTTTACCATTGAAGGCAGGTAATTTGTTTACAAGCTTTATTACATAGAAACATATCAGGATGGATAGCAGCAGTACAAAACCTAAATGAACTGATTAACTGACAGACTACACAGACATACATGCTTACACCTCAACAGCTTACTACAAAATGGCAGTCAGGCTCGCACTTGCTCAGTATTTATACACTTGCACAAGCTCCTAGAAAGCTTCTTAAAGGTATACATACATATTGATCTACATTTTCCCTCTTTAATGAACTGCCTACAATATAATGACATTTGAAAAGAAACATATAATGGTACAGACAATAAGAAATTAATGCAACATTCATGCCCTTATGTCCAAGTTGCCATGTCTCTGGAACATGGTCTGGAAATGCAACCTGATCTAGTGGTATAGCAATCAGAATTGGGTTTAGCAACAGGGACAGTCATTGGTGAACAACTTGCTTCAGGACTTTCAGGATTCTTCTCAGGAACAGAGATATTTACTGGAATGTCTTCTGGAACTGAAACACTGGATAACTCACTGTAAGATATAGAGTCTTTCTCGCAGAAATGATACTGCGATACAGGCTTGGATACTGGGATGAAATGTTTCCAATTCCACCTAAATTCTGCTCCTTGTGATTTCACAATGTACGATCTCGGCTCTGAACATACACCTTTCACGACACCAATCTGATCAAACCCTTTTGACATCTGTATCCTCGCTATCTCCCCTTCTCGTAATGGATTGAGTGGGTTGATGGACTTGTCATAATAGGACTTCTGGGATAAGCACTTCTTTAACAGATTGGCTTTCACTAATCTGTTGCTCTTGTCACATGGAACCAATAATGAACTACTAATTGATAATATGGTTCTGGTTTGTCTCGACAGAAGTCTCTGTGCAGTTGAACCAAGATGTTTATCATAAGAAACATTTCTGAGATTCAAGAGATTCAACAAAACATTGCTATTGTCTCAGTTTATTTCTCTAGTAATTGTTTTGCATTGTTTCGCACTTTGAACTGCACATTCTGCCAAACAATTTGACTGCTGGTACTCAGGGCTACTCGTGACATGAGTCAAGTCCCACTCTTCAGCAAATCTTTTGAACTGCTGGCTTGTAAACTGTCTGCCATTATCAGAAATAACTTTGTGCAGGCTACCATAGACTGCAAAATGATGCTTCATCTTAGTAATGACAGTACTGGATGCTAGATTAGGAAGTAGGTCAATCTCAAACAAATTGGAATAAGAGTCTACTAATGGCAAGTAATGTTGGCCATTCCATTCGAAAATGTCTATAGCTACTGTCGAACAAGGTAGTTCAGGAATCTGGTTTAGCTGAAGTGGTTCTTTTTGCTGCTGTGGCTTAGTACTATTACATACAGAACAAGATAAAAGTACTCTCTCAATATCCCTTGACATAGAATACTAGGTCTCTCGCCCTTCTTTTAGTAGACTCAGTTCCTGGGTGGCTACGATGTAAAATAGTAATGTACTCTTGTTGTAAGGATTTTGGATCACTTTTGGACCTTTCATGATACCATTGTCAAACAAAATCTCATCTCTGTATGGAAAATATGGTTGCACTTCCACTGGTAAACAAGACTGCTTTGACGGCCATCCTTGACTAATAAAGCAGTTGAGCTTCTGAAGTATTGGATTTGAGGATGTATGACTTCTAAGTTCATCAAGACGTGGAAGAAAAATTTCTCACTTCCATTACTTAAAAATCAAGTTTCTCATTTTCATGCTGTTTAGTGGTATTTCTGGGCAATCTGGATAATTTTATCAGCAAGATAAGGAACTTTGCCTTTTGTGTGCACAAAACTGAAATTATACTTTTGCAATTTGAGCAGCATCCGTTGCAATCTAGCTGGAACTGTATGCCTAGGCTATCTCAAAATAGTGACTAGAAGTTGGTTATCTGTTTCGATCTAGATAGGTCTACCACAAATATGGTCATAGAACTTCAAACATGGAAACACAATTGCCAAGAGGTCTTTCTCTGTCTGTGCATAGTGCATTTGAAGTTTCTGTTTTAGGACATCGATTGCTCTCTGGTGTTGTTCTAACCATGACCAAGATACATCTTTGTGTGTCAACTCTCCAAGTGGTGCTGAAAGTTGGCTCAAGTCTGGAATTAACTCGCCTATGTAATTAATAATGCCAAGAAAACATTGTAGGGCTTGAACATTGTCTGGAGCTGGCATCTCAAGAATTGTTGTTTGCTTTGAAGGATCTGGTCGTAAACCTGAACTGGTAAAAAAAGTGACCAACATAAGTAACTTCTCTGAGCCTGAACTTGCACTTCTGAGAATTCAGCTTAAGATTCACTTCACATGCTCTTTCCAAAATTTTCTTGAGGTTTCTGTCATGCTCAGCTTCACCATTACCTCCTACTAGAATATCATCTGCTATAATAGGAACAAGGATACCCAGAAAAAAATTTGTTCCATTGTACACTGGAAGGTTTCACTGGCAGAATTTATCCTAAATGGCTTTCTCAAAAATCTGTACCTGCCAAAAGGAGCACTGAAGGTGGTTAGCAATGAAGAGTTCTTGCGAAGCAAAATTTGTCAGAATTAACTCTTTGCATCTAAGAAAGAAAAAAACAGTGGCATTTGGAATGAGAGCAGTGACTTCTTCAACTGTACGCATTGAATAATGAGGTCTTTTCCTTGCTTTGTTCAAACCTTGTGGATCAATACATATTCTGGTATCATCTGAGCTTTCCTTATGAGCAACGACCATGAAAAATAGCCATTCAGTCTGTTCATCAACTGGACAAATTACACCTTGCTGCACCATTTTATGTAGCTCAGCCTTAACTCTGCTCTGCATAGCTACTGGAACTTTCCAAGCTGGCCTGACAATTGGACTGACTTCGGGGTCTGACTTCATGGAGTACACAACTAGGAGTTTACCTAGTTTGTCTTCGAAAAGATCACCATAGGTAGAAAAAAATAGTCTGGGCAAAATTAGAACAGTGGTCTTTTAAGCTAACATGGTAGACTTCCTTATTAAATGAAAGCAGTCCCATTTTCAAAATGTCTCTGAGGCCTAATAATGACTGGATGTGGCTTCTGACTATGTAAAATTGTAAGTCATAGCTGTTTCTAGCAGAGTAACATGAACCTTAGGTTTGAATTTCTTCAGCACCATAAGCAACAAGCTTTGCACACTTTGCTAAATCAAGCTTCTCACTAGCACATATTCTAGCAAATGTTTCTGCTGACATAATATTTTACTTTGAACCTGTGTCAGCTTTAAGCTCTATGGGTCTTCCATTTATCCGAACAGTAGAAAAAAACTTCATTCTTTTCCCACAAATCTACTGCATTGACTGATTCACTAAGCACAGACACACCATCAACATAAAAAGTAGGGTCATAGCTTTCTAATTGATTAACTTGTCTCTTTGAAGGTTCTCTTTTAATAAAAGAAATATCCCTTATTTAATTTACAAAACCTTTTGAAATGATTCCACTTACTGCATTTGTGGCATTGTTGACCAAAAGCTAAGCATTTTTCTCTTTTGGGCTTATGATTTGCACCACAGTTAGGACAGCTGACTATGAAGCTAGGTGAGCATGTACCCTCATTCTTATGTCTGTTTGCTGACTCACTGTTATGATTCACTGAGACTGTGTGCACTCTGGAATTTGCTAGAAAAATATGGGGTTTCACAGTAACTGTTGCAGGGCTTACAGTTGGTGCCATGTACTTAGGCCTGTTTCGTTTAACCACTTGCTGCATACTATCAACATGAGCAATAAAAGATACTGGAAGTATGCAGTTATCATTTGTAAGCATATCTGAGTGCGTCTCTGTGAGCTCATATATCTGACAAATCTCAAAGGCCTTATTCAAAGTTAAATCACTGTCATGAAGCAAAATCTTTCTCACAGCATCATCTTTAATACTACACACATCTGTATTTTATCAACTCATCCCTTAAAATCACCAAATCTGCATGTTTTAGCCTTGTTTCTTAAGTCAGTTATATATGCTGCAAAAGTTTCACCAGGCTTTTGATCTCTTGTGTAAAATAAGTGCCCTTCCATTGTAATATTTGTTTGGGGATTACTCATTTCTCTAAATTTACATTTTAAGTATTTAGGGTCTCCCCTTGACTCAGCCAATACAACTATATGGCGGTTTTCCCCCTCCTCTGCAAATATAGTAGGTGCTTACACAAATTAACACACCCTATGGTTCATAGGTTCCATAGGTTCATACTAGGCTATCTGCCCTAGGGCATTTATAAGTCTAGCCAGAGTGTGTTTGGCTTTCACCACCCATTTTAAATGAATTTTGCTATGCCCTTTTTCGAGGTTAGTATACTGTGCCTCTGTCTAACAGTGACACAGAAGTGATACCCGGGGTAAACCTACGATCTCCCATCCACTCATCAAGATTCCTCTTGAAGAGAGTCAATGAGGGACTCTGCCTAACCTGGACTGGGATTTTATTCCAGAGTGAAGGGAGCCTCTGGGTTATGAATCTGTCCCTCCAGCATGTCCTATTTATTTCAGTGCTGAGGTTCAAGTCTCGAGCGTAGCTCGATGGGATTTGGATTTTCTGAGGTGCAGCATGTCCATTAATTCCGGGTTGGACATGGCTTTATACGTCAGGCACAAATCGCCTCTGAGCAGGCGGTATGCCACTGAGTAGAGCTGGAGTTTCTTTAACCGGGCAGCATATGGCTTCTGAAATAGCCAAATAAATAATAAATGCCTTTGTATGGTCGTCTTTATCAGAAAATGCAGCTTATATGAAAATATACTTTTGCTCAAACACTCTCCAATTCTCTGCAATATTATTATCAAATACAAGTGGAGCTGGTTTTTGAAATCTGTCAGCCATGCCAACAAATTATGCCCAAACACACTGAAAATGGCCCTTGTAATTATGTATGAACATGCACACAGCCAGTACCTGTAATAACATTGAAATGCACAATAAACTCTTTGAAATACTGTATTTTGCGAAATATGCTTTGAAATGGATGTATTTTGCAAAATAACTGTACTGTAATACTGCACAAACTTGCAAATGCTTCATATACTTTGGATATCTTCAATAGCTTTAATCAATGTGAAAAAAGTATGTGCTATGAGCTACTTGGAAAAAAATGCGGTCATTTCCCTTATTTTATTAATTTTATGCGAGTCAGACTTTATTTCAAACATTTTTCATAATTATTCAAATATTTTTAAATATGTCACAGTTTCATACATTTCGTTTAATTAGAAATTCATTCAGAGCATTCTATTTGCTTCCTTTTGTATTTTGTGAATAAGAAACCATTCAAATAAGCTTTGATACCTGAAATATGTTTCTGACCTATTTTTTGTGAATTAAACGTGCAGTAGGGATGATCCACTCTTGTATATTCCTTCACCTTTAACTGTGTGCCTTCTGGGTCCGGAATCTGGATTTCTGGATCCCATTCTGACACCATTTCGCTCGTCTTGTTTTACCATTGAAGACTAACAGCGGGGGTAGTTCGTTTCACACACTTTATTACACAGAAACACATCAGGATGGATAGCAGCAGTACAAAATATAAACAAACTGATTGACAAACTACACAGACACACATGCTTACACCTCAACAGCTTACTACAAAATGTCAGTCAGGCTCACACGTGCTCAGTATTTATACATTTATGCAAGCCCCTAGAAAGCTTCTTAATGGTATACAAACATATTGATGTACACCAACCATATCACAGGTCACAAGTCACAAGGGCAACAGCATAGGTTTACATTCAGGGCTAATTTAGAGTAGTCACTAAGCATTATATTTTGGCAGGTGATAAGAAAGAAGAATGTTTTAAAGAAATGTACATGGATTTAAGAGAAACATGTAAAACCCACAAAATTTGTTTAACTTTCTGTAATATACTTTCCACTAAAACTTTTTTCCCAGTCCAGTCCACCTTTTTTCTAGCTTTAAGTTTCTGCTTGTCCTCTCAAGTGACTCTGAAGACATGCTATGTGTGATGTCCCTCCTCTGGGCCAGTAATCACACAGCCTCAATCCTCACCACTGACACTGGTGAGGGACATTTACTTGTAACAAAAACAGATACACACAGTACTGTCAGATGCAGCTCTCTACACCAAGCCCAATTTCCATTAAGAGTACACAAGGAACAGGGTCCCGTCCTGGCACTGGGTCTTCCTCTCTCTCACCAGGCCCCAAATAAGACTCCTCACTGACCACAACTGTAGAGCTGAGTTCTTAACCAAGTGTTCCAAGCCAAGTCCTCTACCACCCTGAAACCAGTGCTCTGTGTCCCTGCTCCAAGTAGCTGATATACACACTCTTTGAGATTTAATTTTCACACACGCACACATGCACACACACACACACACACACACACACACACACACACACACACACACACACACACACACACACACACACACCTGGGAAAGAAGGCTGGCACAGATTTACCAGCTATGCCCCCTCTGCCCATACTATAGGTTAGATACTGCCACCAGAACACTCCAAAGCTAGATACACTACAGCTTTTACAAGGGTATGCAATTATACTTAGCAAAATTAATACTAATACAAATGGTAGTGTTTGACCAATGCAGCAAGGTTTTCAGGAGCAGCCAGAGTGTCACCAAATAAATATAAGTACTCTCACAGGTTAAAATATTCTCTAAAAGACCAGGCACAATGAAAAGTTTAAATATATTTAGTAATAAATAATAAAAGAACATGAAAATATTAAATATCTATTTACAATAAACACCAGAGTTTTACTTACAGGAAATATTAAAAATAACACTGATTGAAAGATTCACACAGCTATAGAAAAACAATACTTAGCTAATCTCACTATATTTTCCTGACTAATCTAAAGAATTACTGTCCCCTAGTTCACTTACTAGAGCAAGGCAATATGATGTAGGTGTGTGGTCTTCCTTCTTTGTCAGATTTCTAAAAACAGTCTACCCTGAGACTTCTGTTTCATCTAGTATTAAGCAAACCAAAAAGACACGCAAGGTAGATCCAGTGCAAGGCTCAAACCAAATGTCAAAACGCACAAAACGAGCCAGTACAAAGGCTAAGGCAAGCAGAAAACTACTTTTATTGTGGCATATTAGAAGAACAAAGAAACTGCAAACCGGTTTCGGCCAATGTAATGGCCTTCTTCAGTGCAGAAAGAAGAAGTTAGAATGATACATACTAGTGTTCCTTATATACTAAGGAATTTAAAGGGATATGTAACCAAAAAAAATTTTTATATGAACAATTCATAAAAACAGAAAATAGTGACAAAAATCTAAATAAAGGCTATAATAAAATATGTAATATTATATTGATATTGATCACATTTAATCCCCAGTGAAATTGGGAAAATAAGCTCAGTTCAAACCCTGAAATACAACAATACATATATATGTATGAATATATAATATCAGCATACTGCTTTATCCACATTCATTTAGCCCAGGTTTGAACAAAGCACCCAATTTTGTGATCCATAATGCTTCCATGTTATTGAGCTTTTTATGCCAGCCTGCCTTGGTCATCCTCGGCAGCTGAATCTTATCAATGATGGTAAATTGAAATTGGGCAGTTTGGTGAATCAAAGTATGCTTATATAAGGCATTGGTTAATTTTTTAGTTCTGATAGCACTGAGATGCTCACTAATGTGAAATCTTAGTGGGCGGGAGGTTTGGCCAACATAAAATGAAGTACATGTACAGGTGGCCAAATATACCACCCAATCAGAACTACAATTACCAAAAATCCTAATGTTGAAAATTCGTGGGGTGTTAGCACTTGAAAATTCCTTCATTTTAGTCATAAACCTGCATGCACTGCAGTGACCACAGGGAAAAGAACCAATGAGTGGATCCCCAAACAATGTAATTTGTGTGGTTGTTGTAGAGTGAAATTTTTTGTAATATGTAAAGTGTGAATTCAACGTCCTACCCCTACGGTATGAAAAAGAACATGTCTGAGGTAGTATATCAGATAAAAACTCGTGTGCTCTCAAAATACCCCAATGATTATTAACAATATTTCTAAATGAAGGGGTATTATTGCCATAAGTAACTGTAAATCTGATAGGTTGTGCTTGGGAATAGGTAGACGGCTCTTGTTCATGTTTGTATGTTAATAACTGAGAGCGTGGCATATGTCTGACCTCCTGGATGGTTTTGTGGAGTCGACATCTGTTATATCCCCTCTGAATAAATCTATCACAAAGATCTTGTTCACATTCTGCATGAGATTTAAGAGGAACAAATACGTTTCATACGTATGAATTGTGACTTGGGAATGTTGCTGATGATGTGGCGGGGGTGATTACTAGGGGCATGTAAAAGAGAGTTATACTCTGGAAACTTTCTATGTACACTCGTAGCCAGAGTATGATCATGTTTGTCTGGTAACCTTGACATCCAAGAAAACAATTTCATGGTATTGAGTCCCCAAGGTGAACTTAATACCCCATACATTGTTGTTCAAATATTGAACAAACTCTTTAGCCAAAAGTATGTCTCCCCGCCACACCATCCAACAATCATCCAGGTATCTCCTCCAAATGTCCAATTCTGCCAGAAATTTGTTGTTACCAATATCATAGATGTAATTTTTTTCAAAATAACCCATGAATAGGTCAGCATATATCGGGGCAAAAGAAGCCCCTATGGCTGTTCCCCTGGTTTGCCAATATACCTGACCATCAAAGAAAAAGACATTTTTGGTTAGTACATATTCCGTCATATTGATAAGAAAATTACTGAATCCAGTAGAATAGAGCTTGGATTCATCTAACCCAAAAGCTATAGCTGATATCCCAGCCTGGTGTGGAATACTAGTATATAGGGAGGCGACATCCAATGTACAAAGCCACCAATCTGATTCTAACTGAGTGTCATGAAGGATGTTCAAAAATTCAGTTGTGTCCTTAAGCCTGGACCTGACCATAGACAATAATGGTTTAAGATAATATGTAAGAAAAACAGACAGGGGCTCTGTTAGAGAGCCTCTGCCAGAAACAATTGGTCGGCCCGGAGGACACGTAGGATGTTTATGTATTTTTGGCAACAAATACAAGTATTAGGGAATAGGATTGGTGACCTTAAGGTGTTTGCATGTGCGTTGGTCTATAACCCCTTCTTTAGTGGCCATATCCAGGAAATAATCAATAAGTGATTTAAAATTAGGTGTCGGGTCTATTACCATATGCATATAAAACCTAGCATCAGATAACTGTTTTAAGCTTCGGCAATATACATAACCCGATCCATAACCACAATACCACCCCCTTTATCAGCTGGCAAAATGATAATATCATGATTGGAACTGAGTTCCTGTAACCCTTTGAGCTCCAAAGGGGTCAAATTATGTTTGGTAGACTGAAATCCAGGTGAAAAATGTAGATCTTTGAGCACACATTCCCTGAATATGGCCACATGTTTATCCATGGGTGGTTGGAATGTCGATTTCCCAAAATGAAAACAAGATGAACTTTGAGAGAGATCACAATCTGCAAAAAATATTTTGAGATTAATCAATTGACAAAATTCATTGAGTTCATTAACAAAAGTCTGTTCAGAGACAAAAGAGGAAGGCACAAAATTCAAACCCTTGTTAAGAACTTTATTTTGGTCAGAGGATAATTCAAAGGAAGATATATTATGCACATTATCAATTATTTGACTATCTTCTGTAGTAGCTGTTGCAAACTGTAAGCCCCTTCCCCTATGTTTCCTGCCCCCTCTGCATTTCCTATATCTAAAGGGTCTGCTGAAGGTTTGCGTTTAGCTACTGGGGACCCCTGATTGGAAGGGCATTCAGGATCTGTGGCTGAGGATGTATCCTTATCTGTAACACTACTGGTAGAAAAAGTATTTTTCTTCAATATTGATCTCGGCCTCTTTTTCTTGTTTACTCTACTGGATGTGTCAAAAAATCTTACATTTCTCTGAACCATAAATGGTTTACCCTTTTCATAATCGGTCAGATCACGCTGAAACTTCTGCGTTTTCTTTTTAAGTAACTGTGTCTCCAAATTGGCAAGGTCCTTAGCTAATTCCCTGACATGGTTATGATAAAATTCCTCCTGTTCAAAGACTTGAGCTTCCATACAATTATTATATACCTCAGTTGTCTGTTGTTCCACCATACATTCATAGTATGAAACTAATGTATCTACAAATAACATGGACGCATCATGTTGGGTCTTAGCCCGATCTTTGGTTAGTTGTTCATCAACCAAACTGACTAACGGTTGAATTCGAATTCTGAGTCCCCGAGGGGTTATGTTTTTAAGCTTTAAAGAGCTTCAAGTGCCAAACATTGGCTCTTAAGGCCCTCATGTTTTTAGTTATTTTGTGGAACAAATTGCCACATATATACTTGATATCCCCTGCCTGTGTATTGGAGTTCCCAGAATCAGCAAAGTTTAAGCCAAAAGCTTCCAAGTTATCTTTATCCACTGCTAAACCCTGCAATATCCCTCTGAGGTCCATGTTTTTGTTCATGTAACACAAACTGGCAGATCTAAAAGGACAATAACAGACGGTATATCTTAAATGTCGGAATAAGTGACCACGTCCAAATTGGATAAACACAAAAAGATATATATAGGCAAAAATACCCCAAGTGGATAAATATGTTTGAATTGAATCAATATATTATTATAACAAAAATACGCAAATGCTTTTAATTCAGGGCCACATAGGTTCATACCCAACAATAGATTGATACCTCAAGAAAGGCCTAAACAACTTCGGTACCCAAAAATAGCAGGCAACCACTATAATAATTCGGATAACTATTGTAGATCACACTGGCAGCCGACATTCGTCTCAGCCGCTAATCAATAATATAGGTGCCAACTCATGTGTAAATAACACCATCAGAAAAATGGCACTAGTCATAACAACAAATTCCTGCAAACTAATCTATTAAGCCAATATACGGTCGACATTCGTCTCTACCGCTTTATTTTAATTCCCATAAGATGAATAAGTAATTTATAAATAATAAAAGTCAATTATGGATGAAAAACCAAATTCAACTTAAAACAAAAAATGGATGTATTGAAAAAGATTGGTGGTCATTGTAAGCCACATGTTGCAAGACCCATTATTATTTGTAAACTGGTATATGTAGTTAAAAATACAGTCAACATACGTCTCTACCATATACCAATCGAGCTGTGGCCAAAGACCAAAATACCATAAAAGTTGTAGAAAATATCGAATTGTAGATCCTGTATAAAGAGGCACCGAAACTGGTTGAATAAAGCCTTGGTAGTAATTTAAAAATAAAAGATAAATGCTTTAGACAGAAATAGATGCCATCTGCCACTCTCCTATGTTATGTACAAACCATATAATCCCAAATAAAAAGATATGCCAAAAAAGAAAAAAAAAAAATATATATATATATATATAAATATGTTGATTCAAAATTCAAACATGCCAGTAAGAGGTATAGTGCCAAGCAAGCCCATAAAGGTTCAAAATAAATGTGAATGGTATATTAGATTCCCTAGAATCAATCTGAAAAGTGGCATGAAACAGCCAAGATGTAATCCCTTGCTGAAGGATAAATGAAACAGTAGTGTAATCTTTGTAAACAGCTAAATACAATAAAATAAATCAAAACATGATGTGTAAAAAACAGCATATAAATTATGGTTCCAGTAGCACAAAAATTGTGATAGAATATTGATAGTAAGCATTATCCCATGAACAACCCCAATCAGTGGGAAACCAGATATACAATAAACAAATCACTGTCCAAAATGATCAGTAAAAAATGTTAGTTCAACCGATTATAAGCCCAACCAACAGAAATAGAGTAATTCATTAAATTGAGCTTCAATGTCCATTTAACTGTTCAAATCACGAACATAAATCCAACACCAAAATGGTCGATAAGCCTTCGGATGAATGAATTAGATGGTCCCAGTCACTTAAATCGCAAAAATATGGTGTTAAGTGGAGATGAGTAACTCAACACGACATAGAGAAACTCAAAATGGCGTCTGGCGTCGTTTGTATATGTAATATACATGCCCCAAAAAGTGAATATAGCTCTAGTGACACACAAAAAGTCAAGCCTGATGATCACATCAAGAATAAATGTAAAAACAAGTCACCTATTAGGGCAAACGAAAAAACAACTTTTACGAAGAAAATTTAGCGTGAATCCAACGAAATGGCACCATTAGCTAGCAGTATTAGAAAAAGATTCACCTTCATGAGCCCAAACTTCTAAATGATCAAATAATCCAATAAACATGGAAACTGTATAAAGAAACCAACGATATGTATCCAGCCACAAATCTTGCTGCCATTCCAACCAGGCGTCCCCAGCATGTGAAGGAACAATGTGGAGCAAACCAAAAAGACACACAAGGTAGATCCAGTGCAAGGCTCAAACCAAATGTTAAAATGCACAAAACGAGCCAGCACAAAGGTTAAGGCAAGCAGAAAACTACTTTTATTGTGGCATATTAGAAGAACAAAGAAACTGCAAACCGGTTTCAGCCAATGTAATGGCCTTCTTCAGTGCAGAAAGAAGAAGTTAGAATGATACATACTAGTGTTCCTTATAACATGGAAGCATTATGGATCACAAAATTGGGTGCTTTGTTCAAACCTGGGCTAAATGAATGTGGATAAAGCAGTATGCTGATATTATATATTCATACATATATATGTATTGTTGTATTTCAGGGTTTGAACTGAGCTTATTTTCCCAATTTCACTGGGGATTAAATGTGATCAATATCAATGTAATATTACATATTTTATTATAGTCTTTATTTAGATTTTTGTCACTATTTTCTATTTTTATGAATTGTTCATATAAAAATTTTTTTTGGTTACATATCCCTTTAAATTCCTTAGTATATAAGGAACACCATATTTTTGCGATTTAAGTGACTGGGACCATCTAATTCATTCATCCGAAGGCTTATCGACCATTTTGGTGTTGGATTTGGATTTATGTTCGTGATTTGAACAGTTAAATGGACATTGACGCTCAATTTAATGAATGACTCTATTTCTGTTGGTTGGGCTTATAACCGGTTGAACTAACATTTTTTACTGATCATTTTGGACAGTGATTTGTTTATTGTATATCTGGTTTCCCACTGATTGGGGTTGTGCATGGGATAATGCTTACTATCAATATTCTATCACAATTTTTGTGCTACTGGAACCATAATTTATATGCTGTTTTTTTACACATCATGTTTTGATTTATTTTATAGTATTTAGCTGTTTACAAAGATTACACTACTGTTTCATTTATCCTTCAGCAAGGGATTACATCTTGGCTGTTTCATGCCACTTTTCAGATTGATTCTAGGGAATCTAATATACCATTCACATTTATTTTGAACCTTTATGGGTCTGCTTGGCACTATACCTCTTACTGGCATGTTTGAATTTTGAATCAACATATTTATATATAAATATATTTTTTTTCTTTTTTGGCATATCTTTTTATTCGGGATTACATGGTTTGTACATAACATAGGAGAGTGGCAGATGGCATCTATTTCTGTCTAAAGCATTTATCTTTTATTTTTAAATTACTACCAAGGCTTTATTCAACCAGTTTCAGTGCCTCTTTATACAGAATCTACAATTCGATATTTTCTACAACTTTTATGGTATTTTGGTCTTTGGCCACAGCTCGATTGGTATATGGTAGAGACGTATGTTGACTGTATTTTTAACTACATATACCAGTTTACAAATAATAATGGGTCTTGCAACATGTGGCTTACAATGACTACCAATCTTTTTCAATACATCCATTTTTTGTTTTAAGTTGAATTTGGTTTTTCATCCATAATTGACTTTTATTATTTATAAATTACTTATTCATCTTATGGGAATTAAAATAAAGCGGTAGAGACGAATGTCGACCGTATATTGGCTTAATAGATTAGTTTGCAGGAATTTGTTGTTATGACAACTAGTGCCATTTTTCTGATGGTGTTATTTATACATGAGTTGGCACCTATATTATTGATTAGCGGCTGAGACGAATGTCGGCTGCCAGTGTGATCTACAATAGTTATCCGAATTATTATAGTGGTTGCCTGCTATTTTTGGGTACCGAAGTTGTTTAGGCCTTTCTTGAGGTATCAATCTATTGTTGGGTATGAACCTATGTGGCCCTGAATTAAAAGCATTTGCGTATTTTTGTTATAATAATATATTGATTCAATTCAAACATATTTATCCACTTGGGGTATTTTTGCCTATATATATCTTTTTGTGTTTATCCAATTTGGACGTGGTCACTTATTCCGACATTTAAGATATACCGTCTGTTATTGTCCTTTTAGATCTGCCAATTTGTGTTACATGAACAAAAACATGGACCTCAGAGGGATATTGCAGGGTTTAGCAGCGGATAAAGATAACTTGGAAGCTTTTGGCTTAAACTTTGCTGATTCTGGGAACCCCAATACACAGGCAGGGGATATCAAGTATATATGTGGCAATTTGTTCCACAAAATAACTAAAAACATGAGGGCCTTAAGAGCCAATGTTTGGCACTTGAAGCTCTTTAAAGCTTATAAGCTTAAAAACATAACCCCTCGGGGACTCAGAATTCGAATTCAACCGTTAGTCAGTTTGGTTGATGAACAACTAACCAAAGATTGGGCTAAGACCCAACAAGATGCGTCCATGTTATTTGTAGATACATTAGTTTCATACTATGAACGTA